>NC_134016.1:51492985-51740884 GCF_040712315.1 Castanea sativa | reverse complement strand
AGCCTAGGCCCTGAGCCACTGAGCCCTGAGGCCTGAGCCTAGGCCTAGGCCTAGGCCTAGGCCTAGGCCCTGAGGCCTGAGCCACAGGCCTGAGCCTTGAAGCCCTGGGCCACTAGGCCTAGGCCTAGGCCACAGGCCTAGGCCTGAGCCCTGAGGCCTAGGCCTGAGCCCTGGGCCTAGGCCTAGGCCTAGGCCTAGGCCACTGAGCCCTGGGCCTGGGCCACTGAGCCCTGAGCCACAGGCCTGAGCCTGGGCCACCTGGGCCCTGAGCCTGGGCCTAGGCCCTGGGCCCTGAGCCCTGGGCCCTGAGCCCTGGGCCTAGGCCTGGGCCTAGGCCCTGGGCCTAGGCCCTGAGCCCTGCACCTGGGCACTGAGCCCTGCACACTGAGCCTAATGAGCCCTGAGCCCTGCCACAATGAAGCCACTGAGCCCTAATGAGCCTAGGCCCTGAGCCACCAGTCATGCCCTGTGCCTGTGCCCACATGGCCTGACCCTATGCCACATGGCCTAGGCCCTGGGCCTATGGCCACATGGCCTGAGCCCTAGGCCTAGGCCACAGGCCACTGAGGCCCTGGGCCACTGGAGCCTGAGCCTAGGCCTGAGCCCTGAGCCCTGGGCCTGGGCCCTGAGCCCTTGAGCCCGCCCAGGCCTAGGCCATGAGCCCTTGGGCCCGCCAAGCCCTGGGCCTAGGCCCTAGGCCCTGGGCCACTGAGCCCCCTGACCCCAGGCCCCAGACCCCAGGGCCACTGACCCCTGGCCCTGACCCCTGACCACTGGCCCCAACCCCTTAGGCCACAGGCCCACCTAGGCCTAGGCCCTGGGCCTATGGCCCTGTGGCCTGTGGCCACAGGCCTATGACCCCTGGGCCCTTAACCGCCTAACCACAAGGCCTAAGGCCTAAAGGCCTGGGCCACAAAGGCCTAGGCCTAGGCCACTGGGCCCTGGGCCTAGGCCTGAGCCTAGGCCTGGGCCTAGGCCACAAGGCCTAAAAGGCCACAAAGGAGCCCTGAGGCCTAGGCCACAGGCCCTAAAGGCCTAGGCCCTGGGCCTAGGCCTGAGCCCTAGGCCACACTGAGCCCAAAGCCCCGCACAACCGCCCAACCCTTTAACCCTAGGCCCTAGGCCCTGAGGCCTAAGGCCACTAGGCCTAAACCCTAAACCTAGGCCTAAAACCATGACCCTAAAACCCTAAACCCAGGCCTAAAACCCTAAACCTAAAACCTAAAACCACAGGCCACAGGCCACTGAAACCTAAAACCTAAAACCCTAAACCACTAAACCACAAACCCTAAACTCTCCCAAACCACTAAAGCCCTAGGCTCTCCCAGGCCACTGAAACCACAAACCTACAAACCTAAACCACAAACCCTAAACCCTAAACCCTAAAACCCTAAAACCATAAACCAAAAACCCTAAAACCCTAAGGCCACAAACCCTAAACCCTAAACCCTAAACCTAAAACCCTAAACCCTAGGCCTAAACCCTAAAACCCTAAACCTAAACCCTGAAACCCTGGGCCACAGGCCACTAGGCCTAAACCCTAAACCCTAAAACCCTAAACCCTAAACCCTAAACCCTAAACCCTAAAACCCTAAACCCTAAACCCTAAACCCTAAACCCTAAACCCTAAACCCTAAACCCTAAACCCTAAACAAACTCTAGACTCAACATGTGAATTGGGAACAGTTGAACAAAACTCACTCACACCTAACTCTAGAATCTATGAAGCTCTTGAACCATACGGACAAGTATATCCTGAAAACAACAACACAATACGATCATTGTAAGCAGAAAACTTGAAATGCATATAGAGCAAGCACAATGCGATCAAGCAATAATGAATAACAACAGTAAAGCATGGCTTGACCAAAAACGAACAATCACTATAAATAGAGACTACAATGATCATTCACTCAAGGAATGAACATCCGGACATGCAAGCTTATAAGCTCAATGCAAAGAATCATTTGCATGTTCAACACTCAACCGATACAACAACACAAGGTAATTGCATCAAGGATATAAAATCCAACAAAGGCACAAGAGTGATATACTTAAAGAAATGCAAAACATTAACAACAAGTACTAAGCTACAAAGCATGGGTACAAAATAAAATATAGAACATAATCATGAACTATGAGCAAAGCAAAAACATAGTTAATATAACACAAAGCTCTTTCTCTCTTACTCCCCCTATCATGAATCATAGGAGCTGTGATGAACTTGTAACATATATACCTGTAACCTGAAACACTTTCACAAAATATATTTGACCCTCAAGGTAAAGCAAGTGATAAAAGGACAAGTATAATGTAACAAGTAAATTGTGATCAAGTAAACATGATGAATATGAGCAACTTGACCATATACCAAAACAGTTATAAAGAAATGACTACAATGATCACGTAGCAAAGCAAATGATCATCCGAACATGCATTCAATGAAGCACAATAGCATAAGGATGTATGCATGTCCCACACAAACACGATGCAATGAGAACAACAAAGCATAGATACTAAACATAACTCAAAGCACCATAAAGCAAACCAGAAAATAGACAAAATAGAGTTTTCTTAATAACACAATGTCTTCTCCCCCTTAGTATGTGCATCTCCCCTATGTCTCTACCCCTACAAATGTGCACGAGGATAGTCTCCGATATACTCTCTAGAGTACACTCTCGCCTTTTTTGTCACGAGTAGACAGAGGGTGAAGGAGAAACGAAGGTAAGGGATGAAGGAAATGGAGTTTTTGAGAGAGAACACGGAGAGATTGGAAGAGGGAGACAATGAACAGTCACAATGTGCGAGGGAAAAAAAACTAAAAAGTTTTTGAAAACTACCCTAAAAATAACCTTCAGAGTGCAAAACACGCAATTTTCGCAACTAGATTAAGTCACCAAAATAAGCAGCCAAAAACCCTTAAGACAAAATTTTGAAAAATTTTGCTAAGTGTTTTTTGCAACTGGAAGTTCCACCCACGAGTAAGACGCGACAGGAGTCGCCAAACCTTCTAAGTAAACTCACGACTGAAGCTTCCACTCGCGAACAAGTCGCCAAACTGAGTCGCGAGAAATTCAAAAACTCAGTTTTTGAAAAATTTTCTAAGTCTTTTTTGCGATTAGGACTTTGACCCGCCAGAGAGTCACGAAAACCTTCTGAGTTAGCTCGCAACTGAGGCATGCGACTGGCTTGACCCACGAGGCAAGTCGCCAAAACAGGGTTGCACAAATTTTTTAAATTTTTCAAAACAAAAATTCTTTCCAAAAACAACTAAAACACTCAAAAATATTTTTGTGTTTGATTAACATATAGTTGAGCATGTGCAACACATTTAAACAAGTACAATCACACAAATGAATAAGGCATTTATTGAACATGGACAAATGTGATGTGTGTGGGTACCAAAAATGAGATAGCCTTAGTCTAATGTGAAGTTTCAATGATCATACCAACCAAGGCATACACAATTAGCACGAGGAAAAGTAATCCACCTCAATTATAGAAATATGCATATATGACCTCTCACAAAACTTGATAACATTATTTTGAAGTTTTTCATTTGGCTCAATTTACATCATATCATTTGATCTTTTAGAAACAATACATCTCATTTTGAGATCGATGCCTGAAATTTTTGATATTTCAATTTGATGAACAAGCCTTTGGCTTTTTAGGCATCATACAATTTTTCACAAAAGTCGTTTTTCCATTTTCCTAATCAAATACTAGTATGTGCTAAGGCTTTTGCAACTCATTATCTATTTTCATTTTGAGATTTACATTTGTTGAGCTTTTTACACAAAAAAATAAAAGAGTGGGAAGATATATAAGCACAAGTCTATGCAAGTTTTAAGATCAACAAAACCATTGGCTAATCATTTATGACAAGTTCGAAGATCTATTTACAACAGTCACATAGATGTCAAGATTTCTCCCACAATGATATGAGTGCATAGAGAACAAGCTATGCTCTTAAATGCAAAAAGTCATTAGTACAAAGGTACAAGGCAAAATATGCTTGTGACAAAACACAACAATGCCAATCAAACTTTTTGAATTTTCTACTTTTTATGTGTTTTTGGATTTTTGACTCAAAAGCAAGAAAAGATTGATCAAAAAACAAACAAATGTAAAAACATTCAAAGTGAAAAGCAAACAAAACAGAATTTTCAACACATGTTGGAATGATAACAAAAAACACACAACCAAACAAAGTCACAAAACATAGGAAGAATTAATGCATGGACATGTTGTAATGCTTGTGCAGAGTACCCTTCTTCACCCACACGACACTTGCGTTTGGGGTGATATCCTTAGAGGATTGGGTACCATTGTTTTGAATTTCGAACCTTCTGGTGAAGCTTGTCAAGCAGGTGGTGAAAGCGTCAATCATCTTCATCACATCCCTCATTCTGGGATTACTTTATTAACCTTTAGGTTGCTTAGTAGTTCAATTTCCTTTTCCATGTCTTGGTCCTCTCGACCTTTGAGCACTTGAATTCTTCAATGCTTGGAGCTTATGACAATTTGGTCTGGTGTGTCCTAAAATTCCACAGTGATTGCAGAAATGTTGAGTTCTAAGACCTCTTTGTGACTTTGGGAGAGATTTTCCCTTACCCTTAGGTTTGACCACTGATTGGTTAGGAGGCTTAGTCAAAAACCCTTGGTCAGTCACGTTCTGCTTCTTTTCAGGCTTTACTTTCTCAACAACAGAAGGTTCTGCCACTTGTTCCTTAGCTTTCACAAATTTCATTTCCTAGGATATATTAGCAACTGAACTACTTTCTCTGGTGTATCCCAATCTGATTTTGTCGGAAAAAGGTTTTTGATGAGCAAGCACTTCATCAAGCTTCTTGAAGGAAACCCACTCTACTTTAGCATTATCTTGAATCACCTCAAGCTCAAGAAATTTTTTCTTTGAGTAGGCTTCAGTCAGCTCTCCATTCAGCGTCTCGACTTCACACTTAGTCTCCTTATATTGAACTAAAAGACTCTTGTAGTCTTGCTCTGCTCTCTTCATTTTCTTAATGGCTGCTTTAGCCACTTTTGCATAATCACCAGTCTTCTTAAGGAGGGAATTGTAGGTTTCTTGTAGTCCCACTGTTCTTTCACCTTCCTCATCATCAGATTCTTTTACTATCCCCATCAACTCCAAATCAGTGTGCTCACCAAGCTCTTCCACTAGCACACTCAAATCATCTGAAGATTGTACGGGAGCAATGGCCATAAGTATGTTTCCCTTTCTAAGGCGAAGACCTTAATCTAAAGACCCAATGATGTTGCTGTTCGGATGGTTTTTAATCACTCTTGATGATGGCTTCTTTGATGTGAACACTTCATCTTTCTAGGAGATAGGAGGATGAACTTCCGAAGGAGTGAGAGGACTTGATGTTCTAGACATTGATCTTATTTCCATTCTTGAGTTCACGGGAGTTAATTCCTTCTTTGGTGAAACTCCTTCAACTTCAATAACAAGAGCTTTGACCTCAGTTGTGGGCTCTTTGGTGCTTGGCCCTTCTCCATCATCAACCATCTCTACTTTTGTTATAGCATCATCAATTTCTACATTGATGGATTCCATTACCGTCTTTGTTCTCTTGTTGTAAACTCTATATGCCCAGCTAGTAGTAGAATACCCAAGGAAGATGCCTTCATCACTTTTTGCATCAAATTTTTCAAGATTCTCCTGATCATTTAGAATGTAACACCTGCTTCCAAACACTCGGAAGTACTTCACTTTCGGCTTCTTTCCATGCCAAATTTCATAAGCGTTCTTCTTTGTTCCCGCTCGGAAGAATATCCTATTTCCAATGTGACATGAGGTGTTCACGGCTGCTCCCCAAAACTTTTGAGGAATTTGCTTGTTGATTAGCATAACTCTTGCTATTTCTTGAATCACCCGATTTTTTCTCTCAACCACCCCATTTTGTTGAGGAGTTTTGAGGGCTGTAAGTTCTTTTTTGATCCCATTCTTCTCACAAAACGACTCAAAACTTGTATTCTCAAACTCCTTGCCATGATCACTCCCTATCTTGACAATCGGAACCCCTTTCTCGTTTTGTAGTCTCTTACACAAAATTTCAAATTTCTCACATGCTTCTGATTTTTCTCTAAGAAACTCCACCCAAGTGTATCTTGAGAAATCATCAACTATGACCATAATGTACCTCTTTCCTCCTAGACTTTCAGTTCTTGTAGGCCACATTAAATTAACATGTAGAAGCTCTAAACAACATGAGGTAGCAATCACATTCACCTTGTGATGACTTGCCTTTGTTTGCTTTCCCATTCGGCATGCACCACAAATTGTCTTTTCTACCTTTCCAAATTTTGGAAGTCCCTCAACAACTTCAAGTTTAGATACTTTAGCTACTTGTTTGAAATTTACATGCCCAAATTTGTGATGTCAAAGTTCCAACATGTCAACATGAGCACTTCTACAGGAAATTAGTGCCGTAGGAACTACACCGTAGCAATTGCCGGTAGTCCTATTTCCCTCTAAGACTTGAATCCCTTCTTCATCAATGATTATGCACCTCTTCTTTGAGAATTGAACAAGGAAGTCTCCATCACATATTTGAGTGATGCTTAAGAGATTTGTCTTTAGCCCTTTGATGTATAAGACATCCTTCAATAGAGGTAATCCCGGTATCTCAATAGTCCCTTTGCCGAGAACTTAAGCATAACTCCCATCGCCAAATGTCACATAGTCACTAACCTTCTCTTTGAGTGACTTAAACAGTGATTTATCTCCTGTCATATGACGAAAACAACTGCTATCAAGATACCATAAACATGAATTAAATACCTTCAAAGAAGTGTGTACAAATAAACAAGCATGGGACAAACACTCTTGACCTTCAAACAAAAAATTATCTTCATTTTCCAAGGTCTTGTTAGATTGAATTTTCTTTTTCAGATTATCAACCTTATCACACAATATTCTATTTCTTCTTTTATACTTCTTAATCAAAGAATCAGACTCACATAGACTATTGTGTAAGATTTGGTTCTCATTTTCAAAATATTTCAGCATGTGAACAAACATTCTAGCATGTTTCTTTGTTTTTAATAACTCTAGGAGTTCATTGTTAGGACAGCCTTCAAACATAGTTATAGAGTCATTATCACAAACATTTAAACCACAATTTAACATAGTCTTTTCCATAGCTTCATCCATAGCTAAGGGGTCTAGGATCGCACTTAGGTAATTAAACCACAACAAGTGCACCCGCTCTTATACCAATTGAATGTTCAAATAGTATGTAAAACACCTATGAATGTTTAGACCCCAAAATTAAAATTACCAACATAAGCTTATAATCAAACAATATATGTGCAGAAAATGAAATATAAGCTATGACCAAATCGGTAACACATTCTAAACCATATTTAATCACAAACACAACAGCAATTAAAAGGTAAAGAGAAAGGGAAGAGAGATGCAAACACAAAGACAACACAACGATGTGTTATCGAAGGGGAAACCAAAGTCCTCGGCGAAAAATCTCTCCACCGCCCTCCAAGTGGTCAATAATCCACTAGAGAATAAAGTTGGGATACATGAATAGCAGAAGACCCTCCAAGCCTAATCTACCCAGTGCACCTAAGCCCTCCAAGCTTCTTGCTCCAACAGGGTTACGCCGAACCTTATCTTCTCTAGCTTATCGGATCCCGCAATTGCCCATTACATCAACCAAAATTAATTGGTCCCTTCCTAACTGCTTCCCAAGTGCTAAAATTCCTCCTCACAAATATGGGTATGGTGAGATAAGGATTTGGCTAATGTCCCTCTCAAGGATGTGACAATGAAGAGGGTGAGAGTAGAGAAATTTGGAGAATCAAATGATGAAGATTGTGAATGAGTCAATCTTGTTTTTCTCTAGGGTTTCTCTCTCAAAATTCTCTCCGGAAGCTCTCTACAATACGTGGATATAAGGGGTATTTATACTGGTGTGTGTTTGGAATGCGAAAGGTCAGTTTTAGCCAAATAGGGCATTCTGGCGACTCAAGCTTGCGACTGGAACGAGTTGCAAGTTTGAGTCGCGAGCTAACAGCCTAGCCAGTTGGAGGTTTTGTCCTGTAGTGCGACAGCTGGCGTGACCCTTCAACTCCCCCTGTATGCTTCACACGTGTGCCTCTTTTGGCGACTCGCCAGTCGCGAGATCCAGTCGCAGGGCCTTGCTTGAGTGCACACTCCGGAGCTTTTCTTCAAACTTTCTCACACACTGCCCTTACATGATTTCCACCTAAATACAAGGGTTTCTAAATGCTAAATTACAAGCAAATTGGCACGAAATAAAGCCAACAAAATGATTAAATAAATTCAATCTTACAAAAACAAATCATCTTAGTTGATATGTTATAGTCTTCACAAATGAAATGCCCAATTTCATCACCATCTACAAACTAAAATTCTGAGTTTACAAAAAACTTGTGATCTATATCTTCTATGACTAAATCACATAGATCACTTACTATGCATCTCTTGGACTATATGATAATGTCTCAATATTCATGTTACCATTATTTTAGATAATAATAAAACAACTTTATTAATCACAACATTAAGTCATACATAATGTCATACATAGCATTATACAATAGGATTTAAGGGCACACTTCCTAACATAAACTGTTTAAATTTGTATTACAAAACAGTTTAACTTTTCTTGCAATAATGTAATCCCTTTTAGGAAGTGTTCTATTTTATGTTGAGAATACGTAGCAGATCTTACAAAATAATGGACAATGGCATAATTGGTGTTATGTTTATAATTAATCTGAATGGTGTTCTACAAAAAGGCATGTATACATTATTCTTTTATTAACTTCAGCCACTTCATCTCCCTCCCTCTTTCATGTTGTTTTGTCTTTTTCTTCCTCAACCTTTTTGAAACCTCTTTCTTTTTAATCCCTTCAATTCTTCAAATTCCATCAAATGTACTCTCCTAGACAACCACAAAGGTAGTTGTTTTTATGTCTTATATTGCTTAATGTTTGTATCTATATTTTTATTGATTATGTTGTTTGTCTTTATGATTGGGTCCATATACTCTTGTAAATATTGAGACCATGCATACCATTTTGAAATTTATTTGTTATGTTGGTATGTTATTATTTTGAATCCTTAATGTGGCTTTGGGAATGTTAAGACTTTAAGTTTGTTAATTCAATTTTCCTCAATTGTAAGGCAACAACTTACTATTTTTTCTTTTTCTTTTTCCTTTTTTTATGGAGACAAGGTCTATTAGAGATGATATATCTCTTTTTTATTGACCCTATGTTTGTGTTGGAATTGAGATTATTCAATAAAATTTACCTTTAATTTTTTGTGTACATTAGTTATATTTTAAGATTATGCAATAATAAATTGTAGATTGTCGTAATTTAAAAAAAAAAATAACATTGTTAATACCAACTGTAAGTGCACAATTGCACCTGGCCCCAAGAACAGTTAAGGGCTCAGGCCCAATGAGCCTTAAACAATATGAATTTGTAGAGTGTGGGCTTGAAACCCAGGTTAGAAGTGTCTGAGGATTAAATGACAAGCCAAAGATTGCAAACACTTGAAAACAACAAGGAATATTGTAAATCAACCTGCTCGGACGTAAGTCGAGAGCTGTTCTTATATTATCTCTTTCTTTTCTCTTTCTTTTTCTTTTAGATTACAAAAAAGGGAGCCCCCTATTCCTGTTCTAGATTTCTCCTTAAATACTTCTCTTTTTGATACTTTGTACACGTGTTGCCCCAACTCCCCCTTAGCCTAGATATTTCTTTTCTCAGTGCCTTTGAATAGTAACCAGAAGTTTCCCTTCCACTGTTCAGGTGTCACTTCCCCATTAATGCGGCCAGGGTGGTAGGTGCAGGGTCTTTAACGTGGAGGTGGCAGCATTTATCTTTGGTATTTCTCTAACATTGGTGCTTCTAGGACATTCAAGGGTTCACCCCCTTTAACCATTGGTCTTGACCGTGTCATTCCCTAACCTTTACCATGAAGTCCCAGGTTCTCCGGTGTCCGTCCGAAGGGAAATTCATTCTCGGCTGGATCCTCGGATCCTCGGCGTATGGGCCGATCCGTAGTACTAACAAGTTCTAAACCCAAGAGCAGGTCGGCCTTCCTTAGAATGGCCCAAAGGCCCACATCCCCATCAGGGTCTTTTTACTCCCCACAATAGCCCCTCAAAACTCTAATTTTCAACGTCCGAGGAGAAAAATAGGGTTTTGATCTGACGAGAACCTACTCCACACACTTTGTGAGTGATTGCACGTGTGGAAATCGTTTCGCGTCCCAGAAGATGCCACTTGGCGGTTTTATTTTCAAAAACGCGCGCATTTATTGCTGTAAGCTACACTTTGTTCCCCACGTTTAACGGTGAGATGGGTATCCAACGGTCCTCGTTACTCCACAAAAATTTGGGCGGGACGAATGTAATTTCGAGGCCGCTTTTCCGCACATCATGACGCTTCGGAAACCTGCGCCTTCATTTAATTTCCGAGGGGCTAATCCCATCAAAACATCAGCAATCATACTTTACCTACAGAAAATCGTGGAAATTTGCACACCTTCAACTTTGTAAGTTCTTGCTCTCTCTATTCTTAACCTTTTCTCCTCGGATATAGTCCTCGGCTGTCCTCGTAGAGATTCTCCCCTTTAGAGTTTAGCCTTTCGTTCTTTTCTGATGGGTAGGTTTAAGTGTCTAGTTGATACCGCCGCTGGAATGGAAGGCTTCAGAGCCAAGTATAACATTCCCGGCAATGTAGGTTTAAAATATTGTCCGGCAGAAGCCGTGGCCGGTTCTAGAAAAGAGGGAGAGGTTATCATCCCAATGATAGCCTTTATAGAGGGTGGGATGACCATCCCAATGAAACCTGTAACTAGGGAGTACCTTCGCAACCACCGGTTGTGTCCCGATCAGTGCCTCCCAAACGTTTTTAGAGTTTTGGGCAGCGTCGATGCTCTAAACGAGCAAATGGGTCTAAACCTCACCTGGCACGATGTCGTCTTTCTATACGAGTCCCATAAACTCTCCAACGTAGGTTACTACATTAAATCCCGCTCCAGCGTCGTTAGGCTAATCTCCTGTCTGCCCAAATCCAACAAAGGCATAAAGGATGACTACCTGATCGTCTCTGGGAACTGGCACGACGGCCTCCACTGCCTAGTTGAGTGGGGAGATCCAGGTGCGACACCTTAGGATTAACCTCCCCATCTCACAACTTCTTTTAATACTCACAAACATGCAGACTAACATGTATTTATATTTGTTTAACTTTATCACTTGCTATGTGAATCTGACCCTGTTGTTCACTTCCACGTCTTTCTTTGCAGATAAACAACACGTGCTTCCACGCTTGAGCCACTGCAGCGTTGCCGATCTAAACCGAGTGCTTCGCTCCAAGGTGTTTGTCAGTGAGGAGTTACAACTTCGAGCTGCCCATCTGATTCTGGGGTACACTCCCATCTCTTCGGACTTCCAGGAGATAGAAAACGCCATAGTCGCGGGTGACCGAAGGCGAAGAAAAATAAATGTAGCCCGGCCCAACTTTTTGGACGACCGCGATCTCCCCGACGCCCCTCACACCATCTTATACACACAGCCCATAGCGGCGATCCCTCTCGCCGCACATTCTCAGGACATTGCCATCCCGGAGGAGCGAGTGTCTTCTTCCAACACTTTGGACGAGGAGATAGAACAATTTCAGTTCGAGGGCTCTCCACAACCTCACGGAAACCCATTTGTTATCCTCTCCGACGAGGAGGAAGAAGAAGAAGCCGAGACCTCAGGGATTGCAGGTCTAGTGATAGCACGTCCAGACGATAGTTCAATCGAAGAAGAAATGGACACGCTTAAGGATCTCATGTCCGACAGAGGTGCCCGTGTGGCAAAGAAGGGTGCGAGAGGGTCCCAAGTTCCTCCTGCCTTGCCACCACCTCCTCCTCCTCCAGTCGACACTAAGCCTCCCACCGACGATTCTAAGAAGAAAAGAAAGGTGGACGCCGAGGTGGCTGGTGGGGAGAAGGCAAAGAAAATAAAACAGCAACCGCCGCTGGCCCAACAGCAGAAGCCAGACAAGGGCAAAGGGCGCGCCCGCTCAGTTGAGAGTGGGGAGATCAAAGAAGTGGCTGAGGTGCGACGAGCGCTAGCCACCTGGTCTCCTGATTTGAGACTGGACGGCGCCCCTATTCCCTGCCACTCCAGCATCAGAGCAGTGCAACAAGGCCACGCCCACCACTTAGCCGAGGTGCTGGAGCGTTCTCTTCTGCTGCCCAAGGACATGGAGTCTTTGGAGAAGATGGGCCATCCGCAGCTGTTCCTCTCGTTAAAAAGGGGTTTAGCTCTAGTAAGCTCCAATTGTACACTTTTGTTTTCTACATTCATTTATAAACATTTCGTTGCATTTAACCTTCTTAACCTTTTTGCAGTCCATCCAAGAAGTTTTTGCGGCCGAGAAGTTCGTGGAGAACTCTCGAAAGCGTGCTGGGATGGAACAGGAGTTGAGACAAGAAGCAGAAAAGTCTCTGGACCAGGCCCTGGCAGAGAAAGGAAGGCTCACTTCACAGCTGGCCGATCTGAAGAGAGAGAGAGAGACGGTGACAAGGCCAGCTTGAAGACAATGGGGAGTCAAGTGGAGGCGCAGCGTAAGCTCCTCCGTCAAAAGGAGGACGAGCTTGCCCAAATCCAACAGGCACGCTCCGATCTTGAAAAGGAGCTTGCGCTGGCTAAAGAGGAAGCTCACACCCACAAGCACGCCATGGAGGCCGCGAGGAAGGCCAGTTATCAGGAGGGGGTCACCAAAACCCAAGAGGAGCTGACAGAAGCTTTCGCGGCCTTGTGCCGTGAATACTGTCAGCAGGTCTGGGGGGAGGCCATGAATATGGCAGGGGTTCCTCAAGTTTCCGAACTGAGGAAGCCCGAAAATATTTGGCTTCCCCTAGACATTCAAGAAATTGAAGACCCTCCTGTCCCTGCCTCTCCTGCTCTTCCTTCGGTGGTACAAGAGCTTGTTCCTACTCCTACAGAACCTGAAGGTTCCCATAAAGAGGAGGACAAGCGTGATGGTGCCGAGAAGGAGGAAACCCCAAGCATGGAGCCCCTCATGCCTTCAACAGACAAAGGGAAACAAGCCTTATCAACCTTTGAACTGGAATTGAAGAATACTGAGGCTGGCAGCAGCTCCCATCAAGCTCCCCTTCCCTAGCTTAGGGCCTAGTCTAGGAATTTTTGTATTCCCCTTCTTTGTATATGCTTAATAAAAAAAACATTTTATTCGGCGTTCATTATTGTTGCCTTTGCCTTACTTTATTTTCTTTGTGTTTGCCATGAAAGTTCGTAATAACAAGTAGTTACAGGGAATGTCACTCCACCATGCAAACCATCATGACTTCAAAAATTATCATATAACTTTAGATATTAACGAATGTCACAGTGCAAATAACTCACATGAAGATCAAACTTTTATAATCTGAACGGATTTGACACTCAAAAATGAAGAACCTAAGATCCGATTTTAACAAATGGAGAAGTAATAATTTCCCTAACATGTGTGATAAGGGCAAGGACACCAACAAGATTTGTGATCCGAGGACTGTACTTAGACAAGTTCCTGTTTGATTATTGATAGTTATAACTTCAAACGTTGAATTTCCCAAAGTAGGAGGTCCGAGGACCCGGCATAACTAAGGTTCTGTTTAACAAATGACAAGATATCAATTTCTACAAGGTTTGTGGTCCGAGGACTGCACTTAACCAAGTTTCTGTTTGATTCTTAAAGATAGTAGCTTCAAATGTTAATTTTCCCAAAGTAGGAGGTCCGAGGACCCGGCATAACTAAGGTTCTATTTAACAAATGACACGATATCAATTTCTACAAGGTTTGTGGTCTGAGGACTGCACTTAACCAAGTTTCTGTTTGATTCTTAAAGATAGTAGCTTCAAATGTTAATTTTCCCAAAGTAAGAGGCTCGAGGACCCGGCATAACTAAGGTTCTGTTTAACAAATGACAAGATATCAATTTCTACAAGGTTTGTGGTCCGAGGACTGCACTTAACCAAGTTTCTGTTTGATTCTTAAAGATAGTAGCTTCAAATGTTAATTTTCCCAAAGTAGGAGGCCCGAGGACCCGGCATAACTAAGGTTCTGTTTAACAAATGACAAGATATCAATTTCTACAAGGTTTGTGGTCCGAGGACTGCACTTAACCAAGTTTCTGTTTCATTCTTAAAGATAGTAGCTTCAAATGTTAATTTTCCCAAAGTATGAGGTCCGAGGACCCGGCATAACTAAGGTTCTGTTTAACAAATGACAAGATACAAATTCTACAAGGTTTGTGGTCCGAGGACTGCACTTAACCAAGTTTCTGTTTGATTCTTAAAGATAGTAGCTTCAAATGTTAATTTTCCCAAAGTAGGAGGCTCGAGGACCCGGCATAACTAAGGTTTCGTTTAACAAATGACAAGATATCAATTTCTACAAGGTTTGTGGTCCGAGGACTGCACTTAACCAAGTTTCTGTTTGATTCTTAAAGATAGTAGCTTCAAATGTTAATTTTCCCAAAGTAGGAGGTCCGAGGACCCGGCATAACTAAGGTTCTGTTTAACAAATGACAAGATATCAATTTCTACAAGGTTTGTGGTCCGAGGACTGCACTTAACCAAGTTTCTGTTTGATTCTTAAAGATAGTAGCTTCAAATGTTAATTTTCCCAAAGTAGAAGGCTCGAGGACCCGGCATAACTAAGGTTCTGTTTAACAAATGACAAGATATCAATTTCTACAAGGTTTGTGGTCCGAGGACTACACTTAACCAAGTTTCTGTTTAATTCTTAAGAGTTGTAACTTGAAATTCCTGCGGTATTTACAACTTTGAACTGATCATCAACAAAAATACACTTTATTAATAATAATACATTCGCAGGTTATTTACATTCCATGGGCGTGGTATAATTCTTTCATCTAGATCAGCTAGCCGATATGACCCTATGCCTGCTACAGAAACAATGCGATAGGGGCCTTCCCAGTTGGGTCCTAGCTTACCCCAAGCTGGGTTCTTAGAGGTGCCCACAACTTTTCTTAGTACATGATCACCAGGCGCAAGTGGCCTTAGCTTCACGTGGGCATCATATCCCCGTTTTAGCTTCTGTTGATAATAAGTCATTTGGACCATAGCTGCCTCACGCCGTTCCTCAACTAAATCAAGACCTTTCTCCAAGAGTCCCTTATTACTCTCTGGGCTAAAAAAGCTCGTCTTTAGGGTGGGAAAACCAGATTCCAGAGGTATCACCGCCTCGGCTCCATAAGTCATAGAGAATGGCGTTTCTCCAGTGGACCTGCGCGGTGTGGTCCGATACGTCCACAGAACAGTTAAGGGCTCAGACCCAATGAGCCTTAAACAATATGAATTTGTAGAGTGTGGGCTTGAAACCCAAGTTAGAAGTGTCTGAGGATTAAATGACAAGCCAAAGATTGCAAACACTTGAAAACAACAAGGAATATTGTAAATCAACCTGCTCGGACGTAAGTCGAGAGCTGTTCTTATATTATCTCTTTCTTTTCTCTTTCTTTTTCTTTTAGATTACAAAAAAGGGAGCCCCCTATTCCTGTTCTAGATTTCTCCTTAAATACTTCTCTTTTTGATACTTTGTACACGTGTTGCCCCAACTCCCCTTTAGCCTAGATATTTCTTTTCTCAGTGCCTTTGAATAGTAACCAGAAGTTTCCCTTCCACTGTTCAGGTGTCACTTCCCCATTAATGCGGCCAGGGTGGTAGGTGCAGGGTCTTTAACGTGGAGGTGGCAGCCTTTATCTTTGGTATTTCTCTAACATTGGTGCTTCTAGGACATTCAAGGGTTCACCCCCTTTAACCATTGGTCTTGACCATGTCATTCCCTAACCTTTACCATGAAGTCTCAGGTTCTCCGGTGTCCGTCCGAAGGGAAATTCATTCTCGGCTGGATCCTCGGATCCTCGGCGTATAGGCCAACCCGTAATACTAACAAGTTCTAAACCCAAGAGCAGGTCGGCCTTCCTTAGAATGGCCCAAAGGCCCACATCCCCATCAGGGTCTTTTTACTCCCCACACCAACCCACACAACCCGCCTAATTCGCCGAATTTCAACTTTGGTGGGTCAATAGCAGATTGGAATATTCCCAACCCTCTGGTGGCGGATTGGATAGAAATAGTAGCTTTTACCTGCCCAATCCGACTCATACACACCCCTAGTTGGGTTAGTAAGTAAAGGGTTTCAATGTTGATTAGCTTCTTATTTATGTCTTTTACTTAATAGGATTTTGTGAAATTTGTAGTGTTTTGACTTAAAATTTCAATTTAGGACCATTGAGTATTTAGGTTCAAAAAAGTGATTCAACAACTGTAGCTCCTATTTCTCCTCATCTCAAATTGGACATGGCACTGGCCTTTTTTTGAAGCCACCAATTATGCATGTTTGGGTATTATTTTTATAGAGAGTCATGGTTCTCCTATTATAGTCCATACTCAATTAATTCATTGCCAAGGAAACCCACTGTGGATGGCTGCCACACTATTGAGAGCATTACACTCTTGTCACGAACTGTGGATCACGGAATTGATTGCGGAGTTCACCAACTCACAGTTTATGGCATCAATTGAGTTGCAAGAACCATGCTTGAAGGAGATTTCGAATGGGTTAGAATAGATCCATGTTTTTTGTGAAATAGACAGGACAAGGATAAGTAATCGTACGAGTTGGCTAATAATGTTACGGAGTTAAGGGAACCCTAACCCTCAGCTTTAATTAAGAGAAAGCCATATTTTCTCCTCTCTATTGTACACTTGGAATCTTATCAATAAAGTTCTATCACTTTTAAATTTTTTTTTTTATTATCAAAAAAGAGAAACACTTTTTAGCATGTTTCATATATATATTTCATTTTTGGAATTTAGCAACTAGTTTAACCAGAAGACGAAGTTCTACAAATGTCTTGCTGTCATTCAATCTTTCCATTTCCGTAAGAACTCGTCATTCCCACCTTCATTAATCAATGGAGTATTCCACAAAATTTATCTTTTTAAGTAGTGTTCCACAATTAGAACCTCATTATGAGGTATTTGTTCATTAATCAATTATTAATGCGACTTAACCATATATAACCACAGGCTGAGTTTGCCTACAACCTAGTTTGGAGGAAGTTCCTCCAAACTGCTGTGGCACATTAGGAAATTGACAAGTGTCCTAATCAGGTGTGATGCATATGACCAACTCAACCAAACTTAATCACAATTAAACTATTTTCTCTCCAAGCCAAACTGGTTTAAGCCGATGAGTGAAGATAAAATAGTTTAATTATGGTTAAGCTGTAAGTTGGCCAGGACACTTGTCAACTTCGCAGTTCAGAGAAACTTCCTCCAAACTAGGTTGTCGGCAAACTTTCTCCTATAACCACCCCCCTCCCTCCCCAAACGAATTATTTAACTCTAATAAATTAATGTTTGCAGTAAAAATCTTGAAATAGAAAATGCTTAAAAGTCGATAGCTAGCACATTGTACACTTCTGCAGCTTATACCTCCAACAGCGTGCAAAAATTTGCGACTGACCGACTGACTGAATTGTAAAAACCTCTAAAACCATTGTGATTTAGATTTTAAAAATGCAAAGCAACTTCCCCTGATATAAGGGTATCTCACCCTGCCACCAACTCCTCTAGCAAAGATAATTATACATATGCACTGTGTATTATTTAATACAGGTAATACGAATTATGCGCAGGCAAAACAGCAGATAAAGGGCCAACCTTATGAGAGCCGCTGCCCTGACCTGCCTCACCTTCCAATACAGTATCAGCAAACCGATAAAGATCCGAGGTTGTACTCCTATCAGTCACATCCACAGATCTTGGGGAATTTGGCAGACCAGGAAAACCTTCTAAAGATGCAGGTTGCCCAACAAAGCCCTGCCCAATTGATCTCTCCCGAAATGTTGCATCTCCAATTCCATGACCATGCCATCCATATGCTGGACCAATTACCGTTGTGCCAAGAACATTTTTAGGCAAGAAACCTGCACCAGATCCATGTGGTATAAACGAAGCAGTAGGATAATTACTGACATGACCAGATTGTTCACCATCTAGTAAGTTTACTGGCATCAACCCATCATATGAGCTCTTGCTTTCCACTTGTGTAATAACCCTTTGTTCTTGCATGCCACCAACTGGAGGAGACATCAGGGGTGGTGCTCTGGCAGTAAAAAACAACCGCTTCATTCCTTGACTCTTCATTTGATTTGAGGACTGAATTTCATCTGCTTTTCTTTTCCGCATTACCTTATCTTCAATTTTATTGTCAAGATCAGAAATTTCTTTCTCCAAGTTGATTATATTTTCTTTAATTGTCCATCCAGGAAGAAGCTTTGTGGGATCAATCTTGTGATCTTCCAAACACCTTATCACAGATTTCAGAGCAGCTAATTGTTTTTCATTCGCTTCTTTCTGTACAAGACATCACACCACTTTTTTAACACATGGATGCATGATAAATAGTGATAACAATAACAAGGATGATTAGAAGCTGAACAATATAGCGTACCAGTACCAAAGAACCATGTGCTACTGCTCTTGTCCTCTTCCATGCTTCTTTAGACTTGCGTAAAAATGATGTCAAAATTGTCTGAGGATGAAATTTTTCCTCAACCCCAAAAGTAAAAGCAACATCAACAGCTTCAACACTACTGCCATTTTTCATCATTTCCTCTATAATATCTGTGACAGTTAGAAGATTACATCACAAAGACTTGACCATTACAGAAAATGAGCAAGCAATATTATCTACATATGCCAAGAGGAATATATATATATATATATATATATATATATATATATATATATATATATATATAATGGTTGACACCATAAAGCAATGCAAGAGCTCCATTTTTGTAGCTATGTTCAGAATAGTTATCATGAGCCTTTACACCTGGAAATAGAAGATGCCAATGAATAATTTAATCAGGAATCATGTCCACCAAATTAGTTGCCATAGTTAAGTACCATTTATATTCAGTGCTCAAAATTTCAGAGCTAAGATTAGGTTCAAGTCATTCATAACAATGGATAAGAAAAATGTGATGCAGGGATTCTAAGGGGGCTGCTGTTTAGGCTTAGAATTGATTAAGGGAAATGAGCATTGCTTAGAACAAGGAACAAGGTGTGACAAAACCTTCTTAAGAGAAATCCATCTCTTGAAAATAGCACTAGGCTAATCTATGTAATTGCATCCAAATTTTTTTTATATATATAAATAGTAATTGCATTCAAAATTAATCACAAACTAACTCAAATCTAGTACTTCAACTAGTTGTTTGGCATTAGCATCCTTCTAGATGCTTGACGAGTGTCTAAATCCTATTGGCTAATGCTTAAGCAATCATCTAACTAACTAACTAGTTACAAGAGGATTTGGATGCAACAACTTGAAATGCCCTGCATCAAAATGAAAGCTAGAATGACAAACAGATTCCAAATTCTCATTATAAAGAAATACAAGACATCCCAAGTAACAAAACTTAAGAATTAATAATTCAATACCAAAATTTTCAAATCCCCCTCCCCCAACTATTGAATTATCAAAAAATAATTCAGATGTGGATGTTGATGAAAACCAGAAAAAATTACACACAAAAACCAGCAGCTACGTATGGCCTACTACTCATAATAAAAAATTTAAAATGATTATGACCAATGTTGCTAACCTAACAGAACTCTCCTATTGACATGGGACCGGGAATACAAGGTAACACTAGCAGAGGTTGTACACTCGTACAATAAGACTACTACAATGGAGATGATACATTTTATTTTTTTATAATTAACAATGGAGATGACACCTCCCCTAACAATGAGATAGGAGAGTAGAAGATGTATTGTTATCTTCCATGATCCAGGCACCAAACAAATTTTTTCCGCTTGACTTGAGCCATTATATATATATATATAGTGCATTCTTCTACCACCCTAAAAACAAACTGCCATAAGGTGGTTCATGTAGTCTCTACTAGCTAGAAATAATCCAATATTGCGCATAACTTAACTTGCAGAAAAAGAAAGAACCAATCCTTTGTGGCCAATAGTATCAAATTAATTCAGCTCAGTGCAAAAAGGTTTTCGCATCTCAGAATTAAAAAATATTTGACAAAGTTTGGATTTTTCAGAAAGTATACAACAAAAGTTGGGATTTTTACACACACGGTAAACCAGGTTTCAACAAAGAAATGTGCGCTATAAAAACCGTGCTAACAGCCTTGTAAATTGTAACTCAACTCTCCCTCAACTAAAAAATAATCAAAAACACTAGTATTTTTTAAATTGAGCATGAGAAGGCAGAGAATAGAACCTGGAATCCTGGCAAGAAGAAGGGGAGAGCGGCGAAGAGCAGTGGAGATATTTTGGGTAGAGAGTATAGTCAAGAGGATTAGATCCCGGAGATCTTGATTAGAAAAGCGAGAAGGGATACCAAAAGAAGCAATAAAGAGAAGCAAACCCCTGGCATCAATGGGAGTGGCACGGGAGAGACCGCCCTCAGTGACAAGCCTTTTTCTCCAGGCGAGAGCGGCGGAGTGGGCTTCATCCTTTTCCTTTTCATTGAGTGATTCAACATTAACATTGTCAGAGAGGAGGAAAAATTCTAAAATGAGAAGGGAAGCTTGTCTAGCTGGAATCATGGGAGAGTTCTTAGTGTAGGCTTTGCTTCCCTGAAGGTAAAAGCGTCCAATGCAGCCCAATACAAGTTTCGCGGGTTTAGGGGCAAACTTGAGAGCTGCAGGGACTTCTTCGCGGAGTTTGGCTTCGTCCGACATATTTGAAACTATATATTTACGAAGGCTGCGGCTGCACATCATCTCACATAGGTATTCAACTTCAGATTTGGAACCCCGAGAAGAAGAAGGAACCACTTCCTCTCCCTCTCCCTCTCCCCCTTGTGCTGCTGCTTTTTCTTCTTCTTCTTCCGTAATTGTTTCCACCACCACCAGATTGGTGTTCTCGATGGGAAGCAATTGTTTCGACCTAGACTCAATGGTGTTTTCGATGAATTCCAGATGCTTTTGCAATTCATCCAACCTCCGCGTGAATGAATTAATAGCAATGGAGAGGCCGTCCAGTTCAACCACCGATTTCATAAATTCAGGCTTTTGCTTTTGCGATTCATCCAACGATTCTCCTGCTTCTTCCTTCACTAACACTGCCTTTTCTTCTTCTTCTTCTTCTGGTTTAATTTCTGATATTATTGATGCTGCTAAAGATTCTTCTGAATCGTCTTCCTCCTTCACGCCCGCCGCAACATCAGCTTTCATGGCCATCCCCAAATTGCCAAACCCAGTAAACGGCTAAACGGCTTTTCTTTACTATATGTTTCAGTTTCACCCTTATGTTAATATTTTAATAATATATACTCGTAAATTGAAATAAACAAAAAATAGATAAATAACATTTTTTATATATCATTATTATTATCTTGTAATTTAGTCCCCAAATTTTACATTTGTTGTTAACATTGATCCTGACCCTTTTTGTCACCTTGAACTTTCATTGACTTGGCCTTCAAACCTGGATTCGTGAGAGTGAGTCCAGTCCAAAATTCCCTCATTGTTAGGTCCTCCAACAAGGTTACCATTTTGTCCCTTAAAGAAAGTATGATTTTTATTAGTAAACAACTAGGCTCATCAAATGGTTTTGTGAATACAATGAGGTTTTTTTTTTTTTTGTTTAGTGTCATAATTCTTCATTAATAAAAAAAGAAATTAATAAATAACAAAATACAATTTATAAACATACATATTCTTAAAACACTAGTAGGAGAATAGATTGATAGGAAAAGTCATGAATGGTAAAGTTTTAGGCCCCTCCACCAATAGAAAAATGGTATCATCAACTACAAAAATATCGATATTCTTCCGGTGGAATTTGGGCTTGAATTGATCTTATTTTTTTAGTGCAATGAAGCGAGAGAAGTGAGAAAAAACCGAAGTGTGGCAACTAGCAACTGATCATGGATTTATGATTTTTTTTTCTGATGGAATCATGGATTCATGATTTTTTTTTTTTTTTTCCTGATGGAATCATGGATTCATGATTATGTGGGTTGGTAGTTTTTAATTTTTGAATGTTTGAACAAATGTTACCAATTCAAATAGTCATCTCTTAGAAATTGTGATTGGGATCATTTTTTAGAAAAAGAAAAATAAGGATATGTGATGGTGCCTAAATTTAAGGAATATAGATGAGAAGTTATAGTAATGGTTTTATAGTAGGGGTTTTTTTTTTTTCTTCAAATTCAAAATAAAGAAAATGAGATTTGAGAAGGAAAAAAACAAAAACATAAGAGTAGAGATTCAGGGAACCGAAAATTCAAAAAAAAAAACAAACAAAAAAACCAAAAGCGTGAGGTAGGGATTAAGGAAACTAGAAATTCAAAACACGAGAGAGAGAGAGAGAGAGAGAGAGAGAGAGAGAGAGTTGTTTTAAAGATATGGATTGGTGGGAGAGTGGTCCTATTTTGTAAGCAAAGTTTTAGGTGGTGTTAGAAATGTATTTTTACCAAATTATCCTTAGGATTTGTCATGCTTAAACTTAGAATGTAAAGGTATTTTCAAAACGCATAAAAGTCCAGTTCAAAAAAGATAATTTTATGGGAGAATTTTTTGACATTATTGACCATATCCTTAAAACATTTGTAGGAGAAAGCATTAGTTCCTGAATGGGGTCTTTTTGACCTTCAAAAAAGTCAGATCATAAAGGGAAATCTTGTTATAGATAGTATAGATAATCAAGAGTAAGCTAATCAAGGAAAATTTCATAAAAGACTAATAGAAAAATTTTGGTAACAAATTTAGAAGAGAGACAGAATTCTCCGCATGTTATCAAGGACCCAAGAAACTTGTTCACTCATGTTGTATTTGGCACACAAATATTGTGTTTTGTGGAACAATAGTAATGAAGAAACTTGTTCACTCATGTTGTATTTGGCACAAAAATATTGTGTTTTGTGGAACAATAGTAATGAAGTTAAGAAAATTGATTGACAAAGTAGGTATTTGAGATTCTTAGCTTAGGGGCACTTTGACGCTAGTGCTCAAAATTTGCTGCTCTATAAAACAAGGTCATGTGCAACAATAGAATTTGCTTTATGGTTCTAAAAATAACCGATATTTGTAATCACACTTTTAGTTCATTTAATGAAATTGCCCATTTGTATTGCTTAGACTTGATTGTCTTACATTGGAGGAAGAGACTCCCTTGAAAAGGTCTTAATAGGAGAAAGTGAATATCTTGAAAACGTCTCAACATATTCCATCTCTCAACTCATTCATACACTTAACATATAACTTCAACATCCAACAACCTTCCAAGGCTCGGACTTAGCGCTGACGTGGTGTAACGATAGGCCTAGTACTAACCTGGCACAGAATGGAGTTGACAATGTGGTAGAAGTCACGCGACTGGCACGTGTAAGGATAGCAGATGACATGTGTGGCGCATGGATATTTATACAGAAATTTTGATTGGTGCATGTGACCTCCAATGGTGTCGATTCGTCCACCATTGATCAGATTGGCGGGAGATCTTTTGGATGATGGTGATGGTGAGTTGAATGGAGGCTCAGAGGTGGTGGTATTGAGGAAGGTAGTGGTCTTGTAGAGGTTAGTGGCGACTAATATCAAGGGAGGGACACTATAGAGTTCTGACGACAAGTCAAAGAAGGCAAAGGCAGCGAAGGAACACCAATGAAGATAGAGATTGATCCTAAACACGCTAGGAAGGTTTGAACGCTAGCTCTGATACTATGTTAAAATTGAGAAGCAATTTAATGTATGTGTGTAAAACTTGATAAGGAGACCATCTTTTATATATGCAGGCAATAAATGTTATACAAGTTAGTGTGCAGTACTAGTGTTGAGCCTAAAGGCCATTAGACTTGTACCTAAGGTTGTCAAAATCGGGATGCTACGTAAGATCGTTGAAGATAGGTAAGATCATAGATCGTAGGATTGGATCATGAATCATAAGATCCTACATATTTTCAGATTTAAAGCAAAAAACACATTGATAATGACTTCGTATATTGAATAATCACGTAAATTATAAACTCATCTATAAAAAAAACTAAGATTTGCATCATATGATGTGATTTGCATGTATTTAAGTTTTGATCAAATGTATCTAAAAAGTTCAATAAATGTTTAATTAGCAACCAAATACCAAAATATTTATCAAAACATGTGGAAAATATTTTTCAAGTTCTAAGTTCCAAGTTTGAAATTCAAAATAAGTTAGCAAATGGAAACTAGCTAACTACAATATGAAATCTAAAAGCAAGATGAATACTAAGGTGAAGTAAATATTTAATTATTCACATTCTAAGGTTCTTATAACCACCGTCCTAAATTCCTAATCATCATCATCTATGTAGACATTATATATTTGTATACTAGAGCTGCAAAAGACATCAAAATACAATTTTACACTCAACTATTTAAGTTATACCATTCAGCAAATTTAACAACATTATAGCTTAAAAGACAGCAAAGCCAACATCAAATTCTTCATTTAGAAATGATGAAGCATTCATTTATTTTGATTACGAGTGAACTAGAAACTAGAAAACATTTGCTTAGGTTAACATTTATATATGAAAAAAAGGTCATACTATCACAACATGGAAAAATAAAAACCCTTACAGCTTCATCAAAACAAAAAAATTATCCCATAAAAAAAAAAAAAAAAAACCAAAAATTTATGTTTTTGGTAGGATCGGTAGAATTCCATACAATCCTACGATTCTATATAATCCTACACAATCCTACCATTTTTACGAATCTAGTGCGATCCTAAACGTTTTAGTGAGGTGGGATCATAAAATCGTGCGATCCTACAATCCAGATCACAATTTTGACAACCATGCTTGTACCAATATTTTAAATGTCATTCCACTCTATAAGTATCCTAGCCGGAATATTTTGTCCTAGTACAGGGGTTTTTGGTGGAATTCTAGTATTTCATGTGAAATATGCATTCCAAACCAAAAATGTTTTTAACGCTTCCTAATCATTTAAATAAATAAATAATTTAGGTTGAGGCTTTCTAATTTAAGTAAAATAATTATTTTAAATAAATAAAATAATTTAAGTAAAATGCAAGCCAAGCCATCCTCCAACCAACTTTGCATGGGGTGGGCTAATCTATGCTAAGTTGATTGAATAAGATTATGGTCGAAAAACAATAATTTTGTATGCAAGCTTTTTCCCTAAGTCTTCATGATTTAATTGTTACTATTTCCATTCCTATCTTCATCATTTTATCATCCAACACGATATTATCAAATTTAATCTAGCAATTAAATCTTTTAGCCATAAGTGTATTTCCTAATATCAATCAAAATCCTTGACATGAGAAATAGTAAGAACAAGCAAATAGGAAGGAAGGAACCCGCCAACCTCATGGACCAGTTTTGCAACGATAACTCCATTATCAGCAAAAGCAGCCGCCTTCGTTTCATTTATGTTTCCTTTTTATTCTCTGGAAATTTGGTTTCATTAACTGGCTTGTAGTCGAGCTTTGGTCTGTAGTATCAATGCACTGCGATGGGATAAGAGGCTTCTTCATTGGACCACAGGTATCCATCATCCCACTGCCTGTGTTAATGGGAGAAATTGCTTTTGTTTTCAACTGTCTTGGCACCTCCAGTCTCTCTAAAATCCTTGAAGTTTTTACATCCAACTGCCTATTACTACTTGAAGGCGATAGAACTGATTGATCCAACTTGGGTTTGGATATACAAACTGGAGAAAATATCTTTGGAACTTCATTGACAACCAGCTGCTCCCATTCTTCTGCAATATGCGTGCCCGTTTTGTCCTCTTCAATCATATCCAACTTTAACGATTCCTCTTCGGTGAGTTCAACATCTAGTCTTGAAGTGGATTGTACCATCTCTTCTGAAGAATCAAGTTGGGTTAACTTTGGTTCAGAGGGTGCCTCTTCAAGTTTAGGAGGTATTGACCTACAAAATTCAAGTGTTTGAGGCAGATGTTAGAGGAGCTTTAACCATTTATATAAAATATTTTTGCTGCTAATCATGATTAAAACTGATGAGTTTAGCAAGCTCAGTCCAACACTTCTGTTGACTGCCATGTACTTGGCCAATTCCATTGTACGGGGAAGTTGAAATTATGTAATCAATTTTCTAAGTCTAAAAGAGCATGACAGTGCCTATTGTAACATCCGCCAAGACAAATTAATTTTGTGAATTTTTCAGTAGCATCTAAGGCACAATGCCAGCCCTAGCATGGAGTCACTACAAAACATAAGGTCATCCCTGTATATCTCAAATGAAAATGAAAATTTGAAACATTTTATCCAAAAGTCCTGCATGGAATCCCCGATAATTGCAATAAAACATGTTCAGTTTGAATGCTACAATAGAGACAATAAATCCATCACAAATGCTACAGAAGAAAGTATAGAATGGATGCATTAGTAAATAGCATTCATCCAACACTAATCGCATCCGTTTCCTAATCTAACAAAAAAAAAGTAAAAGCCAAATTTATCACAAAGTTCATATAAACCTCCTACTCATGGGCTTTGTTAAATATTGGTGAGAATTTGCTGCACCAAAGGGTAGGTGATATATTCAACTACTTATTTGATAAAAATAAATAATTAAAAAATTATAATTAAAAAAAAACACACATCTTTCATGTATGTAATAATTTACTAACAAATGGTCAGAATGCTATCCAAACTTTGTAGTCCAGGGAGCTCTTGGAAGAAGAATTTTAAACTCTTAACAGGAGTAATTCTTCCTAAATGCTATGAAGGATCAATTTTGATGAAGATAAAAATTACCCGAATTGTAAGCTTTCTTTAACGAGCATGTTTAGTTTTCGATGGAAGCCTCTCTCATGCAGCATCGGATCATAGTCTTTTAGTTCAATCTGCAGGGAAGTTAAAGGATTTAAGGAAAAAATTATGATATGCACCCTTTTTTTTTGGGGGGGGGGGAGGGGGCGGGGGGAATGCTATTGTGTATCTAGTGAGTTTACATGGGGAAGAATTCGGGTACAATACAAAACTGGTATTCTAACTCTTCCACAGATCTGAAGGAACCAAATGATCTGCGCAATCACTCTCAGTATCAAATAAAGCAGTCATTAACCTTTTGGTACAGAGTGCAGCTTTTGGTTGCTGCATGCAATGGAAAACCAGAACAATCTTGTCTAATAGTCATTAACAAAACTATGGTCCTATGCAGTAACTTCTACATGGGAGGTTTTTTCTCAATTAAATTATTCAGCCATCATATGGGAAGTTTGTTTTAACAATTTCACAAAACTCGGGTTCCAAAATAAGAATGCAACCAGGGAAAAAATTTTCTTTTGACAAAATCTGACCTTTGACAAGGAGGCTTGAATGGAGTCCTGAATTTCCTTAGTTATTGAAGAAAGAATACATCGATTGAGGTCAGGAACACGAGAGACTTCCTCTGATCCTGCAAGACGCTGCAGATATCACTATAATTGGTTAAAATACATACAAAAGAGAGAGAAATACAGTGGTAGAAAAGATAAGCTAGAATATGCCTTGCTTGCTATGTTTTTAATCACAGTTATTTAAGAAAACAAATATTTTAGGGAGAAATTACATTTTATTACCCTAAACCATACCTCATATTACACTTTGCACCTTAAACTTTTTTAATGCACGTTCTACACCTTAAACTATGACCCTTGTTACACTTTACACCTTGACGTTAAGTTTGCCATTAACTTAGATGGGAATTTAAAGTTTAGGGTACAAAGTGTAATCAGAAATATAGTTTAGGGTGATAAAGTGTAATTTTTCCTTAGTTTTTAAGGTATTGAGAAGATGGGTAATCAAGTCTTTTTACGTAGTGCCATACTTTTCCAACCAAGTTAGCGGCAAAACGTTGGAATGCAAAGTGTAACAAAGATCATAATTTAGAGTGCAAAATATGCATTTGAAAAGTTTAGGATGTAAAGTGTAATTAAAGGTATAGTTTAGGATAGTAAAGTGTAATTTTCCCATATTTTAGCCTATAAGATAAGAGGCTTAGTCTTCACCCTGAGAAGCATTGGACCATTGTCTGAAGGTTGAAGAATATAATAGCAGTGGAAAGCAACCTCTCTCATGGTTTCTATATTACAATTTGAAGAGCATACCAAACCCTGGTCCAGTGAATGTAGAGCACCACAAAGCCCTTGAAAAACTGCCAAATTATAGTCCAACTCAGAAAGATGGAAGAAACATGGTGGTCATAAAGAATTGGTGACAAATATAACCTTGATAAATAAAAATTGAAACGCCCTATATTAAGTCTTTGATTAAGCATTCATACTGCAACTAAATACTCAAAGGACTGCCTTCCACTCACCTTGAGCATTCAACTCTGACTGATCAATGTCATCTGAAGCAGCTTCTACCTCATGACAAGCTGATGGAATTACGAAATAGGAATCACCCATTATACTGCCTGTGTCAAATAGAAAGAGATAATTTACAGTAAAAGCATGATATGGCCATCAAAGAAGAGATATTGAAGTAACTTGCTGTCTTGAATCTGTATCTCAAATAGTGAGTGCACTGTACTACACAACAATAATGGTGTTGAATGTTTGCCATCAAATGCCAAAGTAGTAATGATATTTAACTTTCAGTACTGTTTAGAATTCATACTTAATTGTTGCAGTCGGCGGCAGTCATCAATATGTAAGATATGTAGCTTATGTGTATATCAGAGTAGGTACAATCCATATGGGTAATCTTCTATAGCTGAAACCAAGCTTAATTATCAAAATTCACTTAATACTAGCTTTACGTGTTCAAGCACAATTCCTTACATCACATAAAGCAGCCCCTACAACTGATGTTGCAATTTAATTAAAAATACAAGCATCTATAGAAATATGTAATGTGCACAAGAACTGATGGTACTGTCAAAGAGCTTAAGATCTACCTTCACTTAGAGACCCCAAGTTAATCCGCTCAATAACATGGAAGTCAATTGAAGCAATTCGCTGAAACTTCATAGAGCTCTGGAATGACGGCAGAAACAGGAGCGTTTTTTCTCCAACCTTCACTGAGTTTTCTATCACATTGCATGTTTCCAGACCATGGCCAGTGACTGGACAAGAATATCCATGTATCCTGTTTCTTATGCCATCTTCTAACAGCATTCCATGACACCTGCATGTCTATACAAGGTACCGCCAATTACCAAAATGCTAGTTTTTCCTTGAGGTGTGAAAGTGGTAAAACAAAGAAAGAGGAAGAATTGTTGAACAAAAAGATACATATAGATTAATGTCCACTATTTTCCTTTCACAATATATAATGTAGGAGCATACTGGCAAATACCAGATATCATCAATTAAGATATTAAAATGGACAATAAACATCTCTTAATCAATTTTGTACTATAACTAGAAACTTAAAGCATAGATATCACATTATATAGCCATCTTTTGCCAGTCATGCTCTTATAAGATCTAGAACTACTATTATTAACAAATTAAAACTCCCTAGTCTTCAACATTACTAATGTGCTAGACCTTTTAATTTCAGATCATAGTCTTTTTCTGCGTTTCTCTTGTATATTTTCCAGAGGCTACAATTGTGCCTTTGTTACAGTTGTGCCTTTGTGTCCTAAATAAATCGTTATCTTGTCAAAAAAAGTTTCTGAACATGATTCCCCCTCATTGCTGTCCAAAAATACCACAAGCATGCTTGTTAGCCTTTGAAGTATTTGGCAGCCCATCACACCACTTACCTCATTATATTGAGCAATTTTTGACACTGATGCAATATGTTTATGAAGCAAAGACAATTTACGAGATTATAACCTGTTCATAAATCAGAACTGTATGTCTTTTTGAACTGCTTTCCCTGTTTTCTGTTGAAATTTAAATAGTGGTAAAACCAGATTTTAGGATCAGTTTCACTGACTGAGACTATCAAAGAGTTTCAGACCCAATGCTGGGACTCAATTGTTCAAAGTCAAAATTTCAAACTTTACTCTAATGGCCTGTTTGGATGTTTAAAAAATGAGGGGGAGTAGAGTAGAGGGAAGGGGAGTAATTCAATTACCTTGTTTGGGAGTTTTTTAAGGAAGGAGGGGGAGGGGTTTGGAGGGGTTTGAAGGGGTTTCAACTACTTCCAACCCCTCATTTTTAATTCCCCCAAATTGGAGAGATTTGGAGGGAGAATAGAGCACATAAAATTATTGATAAAGTAAATTACCTAATTTACCCTTATTATATTTATAAAATTACAATGTTAAAAACAAGGGAAGGGCTAATTACTCCCTTCCCCCTTACTAATTATAAAAACATCCAAACAAGGTGGAGGGTAATCATTCTCCTCTACTCTCCTCCTCACTACTCCCCTCCCCTCTACTCTCCTCCTTCTCTAAACTCCCAAACAGGCCATAAAGGTACTTAAAAAAAAATACAAGTACATAGAATTCAGAAAAGAAAAAATTTTCCTTCACCCGTAATCATTTGGTGTCTTGAGATATATGTGATGCTTAGCCTGAATTATCTACATAAATATGATTTCTTTCAACTTAAGATTTTCTCAATTTTCTACCTAAATTGCAATTAAGTGGTTCATCAACACGAATGATATATGAATGAATACTTTAGAATGTAGACAAAGTAATTGTACTATATATACCTGACAGGGACTGAACCCATCAACTATTTTATTGACAGATACGTACAAGTTGCAGGAGATCTGATTCATCGATCCTACAAGGTTGGTCTTAAAGAGAAAACGAGCTTGTAATGGTTTTTCCATGTCATCCTTTAAATCCTCTATCCATTGTTTAACCAGGCCATGCAACACTCTGACATCTGCAAAAGTTTGTTAAATGCTTAACATAAACAATACACCACATTCCCCTTCAAATGGCACCTCTTGACATAGGCTATATATTTGACAATGATTCATGCACAGATGGAAAAGGAAAACTATATTAATTGCAACAAGCATATATTGGAGCCCAGTCATGAGGTTCTTCGACTATTCCAAGATTGAGCATAAACAAACTTGACATATACAAAAGTTATAAGAAAGAGTTTATGACCCAAATTTAGTGACTTCAACAACAACAGAAAACCTTAATAAATATGTCAGAAAAGAGTTCACAAGTGGGATTTTGATCATTCATAGTCCTAAAAGGTTAAGCAGTTTGCATTAGTAAGTAATCATAAACAAGAGAAATCATTCTTGGTAATTAAAGTGGAGCATCCTAGGAAGAAATCATTCTTGGTAATTGCAGTGAGAGAGAGCTTAACTAGGAAGATAGGTTTGAAGGGAGCAATTATCGAGATCTGAGATGGATCTGAGGAAATTGCTGACATTTTGGAGTGTATCAGTGAGATGGTCTGATTTTTGCTCAAATAACAGAAATTCAACAGAAACACACTTCTCGGCCGCATCCTAGGAAAGGAAAAGCCAAAATAATAATAATAATAATGATGATTGAAAGGTTAAGAGCCACGAAAATAAGGGGAAAAACTGAAATGTTAAAAATATTTTTTAGGCTAAGACTAACCATGAGAGATTTTTGCAAGTGAGAGTCTACATATTGTGGAAAGCAGGAGCTGAGGACTATGACTTTCCTCACGATATCTTTATCAACTCCCCAGGAATATAAAACTTGATCATTCAGGATGTTTGGAAGTTTTAGATCTGCTAGGAGTGGTACAATTAAACCAATAATTATAAGCAATATATACATATAGGATAAACAGTGTGAGAAAAATAGAGCTTTCCAGTTGCTAACCCCCGGGATCGTCGATTTCAGGAAGAAAAGAATCGGTAGGCAAGTGATTGACAGCATGGTGGAAGTCGCGTAGATCGAAGTTCCCTCTAGGACTGGGACTGTAAGCGATCTTCAGCTGTTTCCGAAATACAACTGTAAGCGATCTTCAGCTGTTTCCGAAATACAACAAACATGTGCAGTGCAGTGCAGTGCATTGCATTGCATTTCAAGTTTCAAGCATGCCAAGAAATTACTAGTATATAAAAGCGATGAGATGAGTAGAGTGTAGTACAGTACCTCATTAGAAGAAGAAATGCGATTCCTGAACACGTAGCACAACCCAATCTTATCTCTCAGACTCTCAGATTCCGACGAAATGGCGTAGAAATTAGCTACCTCTAGTAAGGACTGACAATTTCGTTTTGACGAACAAAATTTAAAATTCATCAATCAATTAAATTAGCTTTCAGAAAGGAACATTTAAAATTTGAAAGAGCGAAACGAACCATAAGCGAAGCAATCGAGAGAGAGAGAGAGAGGACGGTTCCGATTATATTGTTTTACTTTTACCTGCTTTACGTCTCTGAGCAACTGAGGAGGTAAGCTCCGCAGATCAATCACAAAACACACCAGTACCATTTCCTCCTTTTCTTCTTCTCTTCTCCTCTCTCTTATTTGGCGCGAAATTGCAAATAACTGCCAATTGGGGAATGAAATGACGTGATTCAGAGGGAGAGTTTATAAAGGATCCGGGAAAAATAAAATTAATATGTATATATACACATTTTATCATGGCATTTATATTTTTCATTGGACTTGGACAATTGGACCTATACTTTATTTTGAAATCTTTTCAATAAAAAAAAAAAAAAAAAAAAATTTATTTCTCCTAAATTAACAAAGAAGAAAGAAACCTTCAAACACTGCTGGTGGTGGTTTTTGCGTATCTTTCATTGAATGTGTAACTTTGCTAGACCTAAATTTGTTTTGGAGAGTTCAATCCGGAATTCGATATTGGACCACATAGACCAATGGCTTTCGGTGTATTTTTAAGCCTATAAAATAGATAAAGTTCAAAGTATAAGAATCCACATAATAGTTGAAATAAATAAATAATATATTTAATTGAATAGCTTTGAATAAATAATTAGTTGAACATCATTATTATGTATATTAAGTGATGTTCAATATTAGAAAGTAATTAATTGAGTGTCATATATCTAGTAATGGGATGAGCCCAAAATAGTTTTTATCCAGTTGCAGTTCATGGTTCATATTCAACATAATAAGGTATGTCTAACAATGGTCTATATCCAAGTAATGTATGTGAAAGAATTTATATCCAACCGTGCTTCATGTCTAAATAATATATATTCAACGGTGGTTCATGTCCAAATGATATATGTCCAGCGGTAGTTTGTATCCAAATAATATGAGTCTGGTGGTGATATAGATTCAATTTATTATTATATATGTTCATTAATGAAGCATTAGTGAATCCATGCTTATTAAATAGTGAGAAAATATTAAAGTAGTTTGCATCCAGCGGTGCAATAGTGATAAGTTAACGTATACTTAATAATGTAATCTTGAAGATAAAGAAATATTGACTTATCTTATATGTTTCTGACTCCAGTCGAATAACAATACTTTATTCTTTGTATGATTTGTGACTCCAGCCGTATAGCATTGGTGAGCTGATAATATTTCAGTGGCATAATAATATAAGTATAGCGGTACAATGGTAATGAATTAAAATATACTCAATAGTATAATTTTGGAGATAAAAATATAATGACTAATTTTCATAGTTTGTGGCTCCAGCCGTAAATATCAGTAGACTTATAACATTTCAATAGCATGATAAAATGAGTCCAGCGATACAATGTGATATTATGAGTTCTTTTATGGTAACTTTACCATTGAATGGGAAAAATCGGTGCAACTGGAAGGAAAGAGAATATGTTCAATTGTGTGCATAGGTTGATTAAGTTTATCCTCTTTATCATACATTTAAATGATTTTCTCCATGTAATACTCTTTTAGTTTTTAGTTAAATATGTGTGATATTGTCTTCCATAAGAAGGACTTTTAATGTTAGAAATTTATGTCTTTCATGAGAATAACTTTAATATAAAATCATTGTACCTTCTAGGAAAAAAACTTTTAGTCTTTAATGTTCATATGCTTTTCATGAGAAAGGGCTTTTGTAATATGTTCTTAAAAGAGTGTTTGATGTCTTTTAAGGCATACAGAGATGAAAAGAAATATATACGTTTTGTGAGAAATGGTTTTTGTAATATGTATGGGAAGTTTATGTAAACACTTTGTTGAATATGGGTCTTATATATATACTTTGTGAGACATAGAGTTTAAAGATATATGAGAAGTATGTATGGATATTTTGTAAAGAATATGTTTGTAGAATATAGGAAAGTATGAGAGATATTAAAGTTAAATATAATAAATATATGAGATTATAGCTGCTGCTGAAGTGGCAAGATATTGAGGTTAAATATAGTAAATACATGAGATTATAACTGCTGCTAGAGTGGCTTTTTGTGTTATATCATAGGTTATGTTGCCTTCAAAGAAGAGAGATTTTGTGAGAGAGATGGAGAATAAGATGAAGATGTGTTTATGGGCAGCAAAATGATATTATTTTAGAATATTAAGGATGAGAGAGTAAGTATATGATAGGTAGTGGTGTTATGTAATAGGTGTAAGTGCACAATTGCACCTGGACCCAAAGAAAATTATGGGCTCAGGCCTAATGAGTCTTAAACAATGAAATTTGTAGAGTGTGGGCTTGAAATCTAGACTAAAGGTACTGAGAACTTGAAAACAGGCTTTGGCGTGCAAACACTTGTAAATAACAAATGATAATTGCAAAAAGTCCTCCTCGGACGTAAGCCGAGGACTAACTCCGTATTATTCCTCTTTCTCTCTTAAAGATTACAATTCTTAATTTCTTTCTTTTTTCCGCCCCCTCTTCTTTGGCCTTCACCCCTCTTAAATACTTCCTTTCCTGATACTTTATCCACGTGTTGCTCAAACCCCCTCTAGATATTTCTTTTCTTAGTGCCTTTGAATAGTGACCAGAAGTTTCAGTTCTACTGTTCAGGAGTCACTTCCCCATTAATGCGGCCAGGGAGGTAGGTACAGAGTCTTTAATGTGGAGGTGGCAGCCTTTGCTCTTGGTATTTTTCTAACATCGGTGTATCTAGAAGGTTCAGGGTTTCCCCCTTTTAACCAACAGTCTTTCCAGAATTCTGCCTTGACCTTCGTAGTGAATCTCCGAGTTCTCTTGGATCTGTCCTAGGAGAAACTCGCCCTCGGCTGTATTCTCGGACCCTCGGCGTATGGGCCGATTCGCAGTACTAACAAATCCTTAGCTCAAGAGCAGTTCGGCTCTCCTTGCTAGAGCCCAAAGGCCCAAATGCCTGCTTAGGTCCTTTACTCCCCACAATAGGTATGTTGTAATAGTGTTATCTAAGAAGAGAGATTTTGTAAGAGAAATGGAGAAAGATATGAAGATGTATTTTTGGGTACAAAAATGATGAAGTTTCAGAATAAGAGAGTAAGAGAGAGATAGATAGTGGTGTTCTAGTGCGTGGCTTGATCTTCTTTATATAGAGCTAAGTATGTAACTAAATTAGAATTAGTTGAAAGGAAAATTAACAAATAAGGAAAAGTCTTTAGTAAAGTAAGTAATTTCTTTAGTAGGTTTTTAGTTTTTAGCCAAAACAAGAAAGTTTTAAACTTTAAGGCTGCTGCAGCAACTAACACAGCAATACAACAGTAGTTGTTGGAGCTAACAGCTTTACAGCCGTAGCTGTCCAGACACAGTTGGATGATGTTAGCTAAGTGAGCTCTTCTGCTGAAGAAAATATTTTGCATTAAATTCATGGGTTTGACTAAAAATGGTAAGATAACTTTTATAGAATCTTTCTATTTTTGGTATTGCGGCTAGAGACTAAGGATCTTAGCTTAAATGGTAGGATTTCTTTTATAGGATATTTGCTTCTTTGGGTATGGCAGCAAGTTGTTGGGAGTGGGCATTAAAGGGTTGATGATGTCACTTTGGACATGTGTCAATTGTCTAAGCTACTGTTGGAGCTATTGTAGTTGCTGCTAGAACTATTGCAACTTCTACTAGAGTTGTTGTTGTTTCTATTGGAGCTACTACAACTTCTGCTGGAGTAACTGCTAGTACTTTTTGGCTAAGTTTTCCCTTTTGAAAAATTATATGTTTAGTCCATGGTTTTATTACAATATAATTTTGATAAGTAATAAACTAATTGGTTAATATTTGATGAAATTTTAGAGATGTAATTATGGTCTCTTTGTGTTTTGACTAAGTCTTAGAGAGCAAGGAGCGCATTTGTTACTAAGTCTCTTTGTGTTTTGACTAAGTCTTAGAGATGTAATATAGATTTAGCCATGTGCTTGGAATTGATTTAAATGAAAATAATAATATAATTTATATGAAATAATATAATTACATTTTTTAACTTATATTATATGATGAACATTAAATTTTATGTAAAAAACATGGAAAGTTTTAACATTTTAAGTGTTATGTGATATAAGAGGCTTACCAAATGCTACCTATTGCATACTGACCCATCAGAGTTCAACGAATTGGGGAAGACATGCCAAGCAACATGTTTTTCTTTATCAACTTTGAACTAGTAGAGCTTTATTGAACATATTTCTTGGCCCTCCAAAACTACTACTCCCGAAATTCCCCCGATGAGACTCATGAGCTTGGATCGTAAATCGAAAATGAACTGATGTGCCATGAGCTTGAACCATGGGCTTTGATGAGATAATATCGCCATAAGCATTGGACCGTTGGCTTTGGCATCATTTTGTGTAAATATGGGCTCTTTTGGGCTTTAAAGTAGAATTTCCCAAAATTCATAATAATGTTGATGTGGTGCGGGTTGCCAATAAAATAAAGCCATGTGGCGTGAAAATTTTGTCCTCAACAAACATTACATATGATTTGCTTAAAATATATATAAAAATATTAAATATAAATTATAAAAAAGTAAATTATTTTTTATTTATCCTTAATTAATATGAAGAATGAATGTTGTGTTCATATGGTCAACCAAGGGGGATGTTCAATTTTAACAATAAACATAAGGCACCATAAACAATTCCACTACCACCAGATTATCAATTGAATCCCTAAGTTTGTTAAGTTTTTTGGCTTAATTTCATGACAATTAAAAGACATACAAGAGTTATAATAAATTATTGATTGCTCCAAAAATTTAAATTATTATAAAATTGTGAATTTAATTATTTAAACATAATTTAAACACTCATCTTCACGAGTAAGCTCATACTCCCCTTAATAAATGGGTCCCAACATGAAGGATTTTTAACCTTTTTTCCTAATATGAAATAAAGTGGAAATATGATCCGAACTCAAGACTACATTTTTATATCATGATAAATTATTTATTGTCGTGCTATTAAGAAATGATAAATTCTATTAAGTTACTTTGAATATCTCAAGAAAATTCAAAGCTAGAGTGAAATATTAAAAGAAAAAAAGTTCACTTGATATTTGCCCAAAAGTACAATCCTATATTATATATATAATGGTAAAATTTTGGTATAATTTTTTATTAAATTTCTTAATCAAATTCAAATGCATATCTATATTAACCAATGTAACTATGCGTTTGAATTTAATTTAAAACCTAATATAATGTCCCGCACTATTTAATACCTTAATTAAACTAAGTTAAATTAATTTAGTTTGGAGGTCCGGTTAACTTAAGGCCTAACAAGTATCACAATTTATTTATACGTGGGAACAAGAAAATAGTTTATGACGGGAGATCCAAAGAGAAGGAACCTTGAAATAGGATTGTGGAGGAGATATAATGCCTATAACACTCATGGAAGTTAAGATATATTCTCTTTGTCTTTTTGTCTCTCTTCCCCTCTAATTTTTCTAAACCTTTTTTTGGGGGGGGGGGGGGGGGGGGTTGTTCCTCCTATTTATGTAAGTGTAAATGGTGAGCTTGTAATGACAGGGGCCCTACTCTATCAGGTGTCTCACCCCCTTTTTAAAAATCATAGTGGGAATATGTGTCTAGCTCACTATTCATACTGGTCACTTCAACAATCACTGTGTGGGACTTTGTTGTCCCCTTCTAACATTGCCACTACTGTTATTCCTTATGATTAAAATCATACCTTGAGGAATGTGCTCAATTGGGAGTGCATTCCCAAGTATTGCAATTCCTCAGGCACATACCTTGGGCAAGCTCTTCTGAACATGCCAATTTAGGTGAAACTCTCTTTGACAAGTGCAATTGGGGCCAAACGAGGCTCCTTGGTATGACTTGTGGATTGATGGGCTAGGTGGACAATTGGGCCTCTTTATTACTGGACCCTCTTTATTACCAATTGGGCCTTCAGTCAATGGCCTACTACTAGGTGGAAAAATTATTACCCCTCGCATTTAGAATGAGTGATATATGCTTAGTAACTATTTACTTCTACGTAAGTTAATTTTAAAAGTTGCTAGATAAAAGTTCAACTTATGGTATGGTATATAAGTTAGAATAATGCAACATATAATGCTTGATATATTATAGCATGACTAGGTAGTCAAGGGAAGGATACAGTAGTAATTTCACCTTCACCTGCAACCGATTAAAATTAGGCACGTGTAATACCAAAGTATAATGCATGGTGACACAAGCTCCACACTAAAGCCTAAAATTAGCCTCATGGTCAGCCATGTAAAGGCCTAATGGTCCGTTTGGATTAAGGGGGAGAAATGGGCAATAGAGTAGAGTTAGCCCAAAATCAGCCTATTTTCAGCTAACTCTACTATACTCCCCTCCACTTCCCCTCCCCTCTCTCAATCCAAACGGGTCCTAAGAGTCTAAAACCACTCTAATTTATTTCGTTTCACAAAAGAACTAGAAGGAAGAAAGATACTCTCCAAGCTCTCTCCCTCCTCACCTCACGATTCCAACAGTTCTAAAGGGGGAAAATATCTATTTCTTCTCAAAATTCTCGTCAAAGACTTAAAGTGGAGTGATTCTAGTAAATCTCTAAGCATAGATAAGGGGAAAACCCAAGTCTTTCACTCAATAATCCATGTAAACCCAGTAATAGTTAATGGTAAGAATTGGCTTGGTGAGTAGGAAATCTCTTTTAGGAACTAATTTTCAATTCGATGTCATAATTATTAAAATGCTTAATTGGTTGCCTATTAATGCATGTTATCATGTCTAGCATAGGATAAAAATTCCCACATGAAAATAAGACCAATGGCAATTATTTTATGTGTAAATGTGTTAAAACTGGCACTCTTAACAGTTATAAATTCTGTGTTCACTGACTTCACTCATAAAAAATTATGTAATAAATGAACACATCAAAAATTATGTAATAAATAATTGTATACTGTGAATTTGGATACCTTGGGTAGTTCCTATGAAAGCTAAGAGCCACACATATGGTCTTAATGGAATCAGTCTCACATCAATTCGACGAATATAAAAATGATGGTACAATATATGGAATTGGTCCCACATTAATTAGATGAATGTAAAAATCATGGTACAATTTCTAAGTTGACTGGAATTCTGTCCACGGCAGGTTTGAGAATGTTAGCTTGTATGATTGTTTTAATAAACCATGACCTTGTTCTTTGGCTATGAAAATATTATGGCATTAACTAGACATCTATTCTTGGAATACACAGTAAATAGTAACTGACGTACGTAACTTTGAGGATTCAATTCTTTTTTTTTCTTTTTTTTTTAGAGAGTTTCAACTTGAATCCTTGAATTGAATTGAGGATTCAATTCTAAAGCTAACATGAATGATTTGAGGTGTAGATTAGTATGCTCCATTTAATAAGCCTAGATCTTAGGTAAGTTTTTGGACAAACTGAGAATATACCTCTTTCGCCGAAAAGTTTTAGCAAAATGCCTCCTATCTGAAAGTATTTAGAGATATGATCCTGTTTTGAAACTCGATTTGTAGAAAAGCGAGTTTCAATAAAAAAAATAAATAAAAAAACTCGATTTGTCAAAAATCGAGTTGCTTGAAAAAAACTGCATGGAACTCGAGTTCCTTGAACTTGAGTTCCTTGAACTCAAGTTCCACACAGGTTTTTTTTTTAAAGTTTGATTGCCTATAACTCAATTTTCTAAAAATCGAGTTTAAAACAAAGACATATACTTAAATAGTTTCAGATAAAAGGCATTTTGTTGGAACTTTTGCCCGAAAGGGGTATACCCCCATTTTGGATGTAAGTTTTTATATGGTTGTGAGGACGTGTATAGTATCGTGATCTGTTATCATTTCCTACGTGAGGTGTTATCATTTCCAACATGAGGTCTTCCGTCGTATTTTGAGTTGTAATGATGTAATTATGGAGCATAATGGGGACAATGAAATGGATATATATGTTTATGTACTGGAGAATTAGATGCTCTGATGTTATCACTTCTTAATTTGAGCTAAGCTCTTCATATTATCATATTAAGACAAAGTATAATAATATTTTCTGGATAAGCAAGAGTAAAAGGAAAAATTTTATATACATCTTAGAGGGCTTATGTTAATATATACCATGTCGGTCCCGATTATTAAATCCTAGTCTAGATTTTGGTCGTGTCACTTAAGATACACCTAAATACAACACTAAAAAAATTGTACCTAAAATTTTAATTATACTTTATTTTTTTACTTGTTGTCACCAATATACCTAAATAACCCCTATCGTGTATCTGTTTTCACTTGAGAAGTGTGTCCTCTTTTTTGCCAAAAATATAAGAATATCTCCTTCAAATAATTTTTTAAAATTTTTTAAGTAATTCCCAATATCATCATGTCATCTTGTGCACTTACAAATAATAAAAACCGAATCACAAATTCTACTCCTTGTGATAATTATTGCAATTACATTGCCCACAACTTCATACTAGTAATAACAGAAATCTTTTACACAGTATGCTCTTTATTGTTAAAGTTTGAACACAAGAGATACTGTAAAAGTTAAACACACAACATAAAACTATTGTTATTCTCACATCAAATGTAAAGATGGTAGAGTAATATTTTTGAAATTGCTAACTACATGATTGAAAACCCGGCCAGAGTCATATTTCCAACGCCATTATGCTTGGATCCAGAAAGAGAGATTAGTTGCCTCACTAGCTTGTCTAATACATTATCTGAATCTGGTCCGAACATGGCACCAGAAAGGGTTACCACCCCCGGATTCTGGCTGTTAAGCACTGAGAAAACAGTAGCAGGTTCAAAGCCAGAATTAAAGCAAAAGTGAAGCAGACCCCGGGGAAACACAAACACATCACCTTCGTTCAGACCAAGTTGGAAAACTTTGTTTCTGGTATCAATGAAACCGGCAACAACATTACCTTTGCTGACAAAGAACATCTCAGAAGCCCTGGGGTGGGAATGAGCCAATACCAGGCCATCCACTTCTAGATCAGTTCTAGCAATTGAGAGGCCAAGAGTATTCAGGCCTGGAAAATCTGCTGCAGTGGCAATGGTTACCGCGGAAAGAAAAATGTTGTCTATATTGCCGGTATGGTTCAAATTTGAAGTCTTGAAATCAGAGGAAGCGATGTTGGCTGGATTCTTGCAATTGAAGCCATTGATGAAGACTGTTTGTTTTGCTTGTGTAGCCGTTGGGCAAGTGTCCTGGAGATTTCCAAAATCTGCTAAGCATATATATTCCATGCAAATGAAGATGACAATGCATACGAGAAGGCAAGATTTCTTCATCTTTGGTTGCTCTTGCGAAGCTCTCTCTATGTCTATGACTGACTTCTTTGGTTTTTAAATTTTAACAAATTTATATAAAATATATTAATACATAAAATGCCTTGAGGTTGGTTGCCCAAAATGGAAGTGACATTGAGGCTTGGAGTTCACTACTGGATTTGGAGTAGATTATGTTGTAAGAATTGCGTTGCTTTAAGAATTGCGTTGCTGTAAGAATTGCGTTCTTGAAATACCAAGATTATTCTTGAGGCTGATATTGCTCCTTATCTTGAAGGTCGGTGATAGAAAATCCTATAATGGACCCCAAACATTTTCATGTCTTTGAAAATCATTAAAATCTTATTAATAATTCATGAACCTCCAATGTTTCTTAAAGCAAATACAAACATCACAGGCCTTTGAGCATAACCCCTGGAGAAGCAATGTGACTATTGGTTTAATCAAAACTACGGCACCACGCAAAAGGACATCTCAATTATACAACTACTATTAGTTTATTTTTATAAAATTTATAATAATATTAACAATAAATAAATAAAATTAAGCCTTGGCATGTCATGTATATGAGTTCTTGAAGGGATTGCCAGAAAGTTCAATTTTTTTTTATTCTTTTTTGGAGATACAGAAGAGTTCAATATTGAGGGTACAAGATTTGTGGGACTAAAAATTCTTCCATCACATGTCTATCAGATCCCTTAATAATAAGGCCTATTTTTCTTTCCTCGATTTCCTCTAGCTACTGCAAGCTATAGAATCATATTAATTTAACCAACCATAAGCCAAAATCTACGCTACTCAGGACAGGTCCAGCACTCTGTGGATTGTAGGGAACTTTTGAAACATTTGAACCAATGAGAACTGTGCACAAAGCAAAACCTGTTTATGAACAGCATCCAATATTCTTTATAGACTTGCAGAAGGGAGGATCTCATTATTGCAGGAAAATTCATTAAAAAAAGGGTCCAACATTATGGCATCCTATGATTGCCAGGCATCTGCTCCCTCTGGAGTCTGGGCCATGGCTCTGTGCCCTCAGAATTTGAAGATGCACAGGAAATTCGCTGCTTAAAGGGTCTAAAAATTAGCTGCTTTCCAGTTTTCCATTGATTGCAAGTCTCGCAGCAGCAGCCCAAACACCATATTTTTCCCCTTGTTAGTTAGGACCAGTTTGGATTGAGGAGAAGGTAAGAGAAAGAGAGTAGAGTTAGCCAAAAATTAATAGTTAAGTCACGTGAAATTTGCAAATAGTAAGAAGAATAAGCAATAGACTGGCTTATAAGTGCATCACAAACAGGCACTTAGTAGTATGGGTAATAATGGCTAAAATATATTAATATATTTATATTCCTAGTCATACCGTATCTTTTCATTAAAATATGACTAGTAAACACTCCCATGGCCCACCCCACACCACTATAAGACCATTTGCATCTCACATAAAAATTTCTGTTTATTTTTGCCTAAAAACCTATTTTTTCTATTTAAATACTTACTTTTCAAAACAGCCTACATCACAATATTTATTTTACATTACATTTCATTAAAATATCAAATTTCTTTATTTGTTTTTCTTTCTTTGCACACAACAACTACCATTCATATTCTTCCTTCGTCATAGGGATACATAAAGAAATAATAAAAAACTAAATGTAAAATAAATAGTGATAATGTGAATTTACACGATTACTATAACTAACTTATAAATTTACACAATTATACACTTACTAATATGAGTCATTTTTTTGCAAAACTAAGTAAATTTTACATATTTTTCTATTCTCTAACTATCCAAATGCAAATGTGAGTGCCCTAACTATCCAAAAGCAAGGACAGGTCATCAGATACTACATATCAAACAACATAGTGGGAATATAACTAATAAAATTAAGTAATAATGTAGTAAGCACCACAAATCAAAATTCAATGGTCATGCGTGTCAAGATAAATAATCTTACAATCCACAAGGGCAATAATAGCATTGAGGAAACAGCTTGAGCAGTCATACGCTGAAAAGGCCTCAACAATGTCAATAAAAATTTAATTCAAAATAAAATACAAAGTAATACAATCCTAAACAGTTCTTTAGATTTCAACATCCTGGGGTAAGCCACAGGCCAATCAGTGAGGTGAGGAAGCCTACATTCAAGACATCCTGTTCAATTCTGAGTGTCACAATTGGTATAACAGTAGTTCTTAGGGTCTTGCAGAGAAGCTTTGGCTGTATGCACATCTGAGCATGTCAGAATCTCTGAGATAAAATTTATCAAAGAGCAGAGCCCACCCAAGAAGTTATGATCAATAACACCATTGCCTTCAAAAACATGTGCAAAATCAACTAGTTTAACTTCAGCACCAGAACTCGCTTCTTTCACTACTGATTCCTTCCCATACACCATAAGAACTGAACAAGAATAGAAATGTAAAATTGTTTGATGCTCAAACCATTCTTTGAGCTCCAGCAGTTGTGCCAAAATTCCACCAGAACCACCATAAACAGTTGATACGAAAGTACAATCAGGGTCCACACCAGAATCTGCAGATGAGTTAGAAGAAACAAACTGCCTCAGGACTAACCTAACTTCCTCCGCAGTAAATTTTCGGATAAGCTTCCTATCAGGCTTCCAAAACGCTGATCCTTTGCTCTCAATCTGCAACCCAGATATCCTAAACCCCAGGGCAAGGCTTGATGTTTCTCTGTCTTTCATAAAGCACTTTTGGATATACTCCTCTGATGCTTGAGGGTACCATGTTCTGGATCCTATCTTAATGTCTATGATAGATGGATTGAGGTAACCGGAGAAGACATTTTGCAACACAAGATGAGGTTGCTGCCCCGACCCGTCGGATGCCTCTATAAGCTTAGTGCCATGAAAAATAGGAAAGAATCTGCGGATGTGACTTGGAATATTAGTGTAGGAAGAGACTGATGTATAGAAGGCTACTTCTTTGGACCCACGACCATCACTTTGAATAGGCTTGTAGAATTTCCCTGAATCATCTATCAAAGGACCGAGCTTTCCATCACCGGCCCGGTGGCCAGCAACCTGATGATCTGGGACCTTAAGCATGCTACAGAGGATAAGAAACAAGTGCCTCCTACAGACTTGAATGGATATTCCACAGTTAAACATTTTATGAACAAAAAAAATATATGAAGACTGCATAATAAAGAACGGCAATGGTCTCCATATAAAACAAGCAATAAAATTGTGACCACCATTTTAGAATGAACTTCATTGATGGAAACAAGATATCAACAATCATAAACCCTTCCAAGCGTCCACCAAACCCCTCGCCAAGGAAGTCAGAGGAAAAATATATATGGATCAATCTGTTTATTCTTTTTTCCACAAAGAAAAATAAATCTTCAAGTTATGGAAAATAACTTCAAGGATACAAGACAAGAAATGGACTAATCTTTAGAATTAAGCACTCTTAAATTCTGATTCTCAAGAAGTCATAACTTTTGAAAGCTCAAATAGTGTAAAACACTATTGTTTGTTTAGACCCCCAATTCTTAATTATGGCTTGATTAATTTTAATCTAAACACACTTGATGCGGAATATATATGATTAGCAAATTAATCACTCGAAGCATTCAACAATTGCATGGATGAACAAATAAGTACAATGCTAAAATGGAAAAGGCAGTGGGTAAAAAAATAGCAAACCCAAGATAACACAGCAATGTGTTATCAAAGAGGAAACCGAAGTACTCGGTGAAAAACCTCTTTGTGACCCTCCAAGTCGAAATGATCCACTAGTGAATAAGTTGGAGTACAATAATACCAAAAAATAGGGTTGTTATGTCTAGACACCCTCCAAGTCAAAATAATCCTTAGAATGCCTTTGTTTTAAATAGGCAGATTCTTGATTCCGTTCTTATTGCTAATGAACGTCTTGATAGTAGATTGAAGTCTGGTCAGCCAGGGTTGTTATGTAAATTGGACATAGAGAAAGCCTCCAATCATGTAAATTGAGGATTTCTTACACACTTGCTTGAGCGTTGTGGCTAATCTGATAAGTGGAGGCGATGGATTTCATTTTTTTTATCAACCATTTGTTTTTCTATCTTTATAAATGGTTCTCCCCATAGGTTTTTTGGGAGTTCAAGGGGGTTGCGGCACGGCGATCCTTTGTCCCCTTTGTTATTTGTGTTGGTTATGGAAGCCGTTGGTAGAATATTGGATAAGGTTGTCCATGAAGGCCGTCTGTTAAGTTTTTGTTTAGGTGATTATGTAGGAGGATCTTTGGTAGTTTCCCATCTCCTTTTCGCTAATGATACTCTAATTTTTTGTGATGCTAATATTGATCAAATGTTGATTCTCTGTATGGTGCTCATTTGGTTTGAGACTATGTCAAGTCTGAAGGTAAATTTGGGTAAGTCTAAACTGGTGGCTATGGGGGCAATTCATAACATTGAACTTTTGGTGGCTGTCTTAGGCTATAAGCAAGGGTCTCTTCCAATGAAATATTTGGGTCTTCCTTTGGGGGCAAAATTCAAGGACAAGACAATTTGAAATCCAATTCTGGAGAAGATGGAAAGAAAATTAGTAGGTTGAAAAAAATTATATTTATCCAAGAGAGGTAGAGTCACTTTAATTAAAAGCACTCTCTCAAATCTTCCTACTTATTTTCTTTTTTTATTTCCTATTCCTGCTTCAGTAGCCAACCGAATTGCAAGACTTCAATGGGACTTTCTATGGGGTGGCCTAGGGGATGATCCCAAATTTCATCTTGTTAATTGGACTACGATTTATACTCCACTTTCTTCAAGTGGTTTGGGGATTAGGAACTTGAGAACCTTTAATGTAGCTTTATTAGGGAAGTGATTATGGAGGTTTGGGCAAGAAAGGAATGCTCAATGGCGACAAGTGTAATAGTGAAACTGTTGACCATCTATTCCTTCATTGTCCGGTTGCTCTGGAGTTATGGGATATGGTTTTTAGTTTATTTGGAGTTTGTTGGGTTATGCCAATGTCTATTGTTGAGCTTCTTACTTGCTGGCAAGGTCAATTTGGTAGCCATCGTAATGGAGATATATAGATGGTTATTCCTCATTGCTTGATGTGGTGTATTTGGAAGGAAAGACATAGTAGGTGTTTTGAAGACAATGTGCGTTCTATGCCTGATCTCAAGCTTCTATTTTTCAAAACCTTATTGGACTAGTTCTCAATGTGGAGAAACCAACCTTTTTCTTCAATTTTGGGTTTACTTGATTTATGTAATTTTTGTATTTGATATGTTACACCCCTATATACTCCCTGTGTACATGGGTGTCTCTCTATTTTTTATATCAATAAATCTTTATTACTTATCCAAAAGAAAGGATACCAAAAAAAACCTTCAAACCTAATCTACCCAAAGTACTTGAACCCTCTAAGCTCCAGCTACCAAAGGACTTCTTGGAGTCTTATCTTCACTAGTTATCCGGGTCCCGCAATACTGCCCAATTGCACCGCCAAGCCTCACCGGCTAATTTTGGCAAATACCAAATGTTTCCCAAGCTCCAAAATACTCTCTATACTCTGAATAAATGTGGGTTGTATTTTGGTACAAATCTCCTCTCAAGGTATAACAATAAAAGAGGGGAGAAGAAGAGACTACAAGGATTTCTCTTTTGAGGATGAGTAGCTCTCTCTAGCAAAGTGGGTGTGTTGTATAAACTTTTTTAGAATTTTCTTTTGAATAGCCGTCTTATAATTTTGTGGGTAACGAGGACATATATAGTATGAGTGAAGGGCATAAAAGTCACACTTAAAATCCTCTAAGCAGAGAGTTTCGCAGGTCACTCACAAGTTAGCCAAGCCGCGAAGTAACTCACTAAATACAGCCTAGCACTTGACTCTTCAGCTTCCAGCATGTGCTTCTCATGTAACCTTTCGCAGATCGTCCACTTGCGAGACAGTCGCAAGCAAGTCACGAACTTCACTGTCTTGATCAATCTTCACCAACTTAATACTAAACTCATTACAATAAATCCCACAAAATACAAGGAAATAAATTAATGCAATTACAACACTTTTTGTCATAGAATAAAGCTAACATAAATGTTATGTGAAAAACCATAATTTAACAACTTTGATCAATGCAGATAATTTGTTCTTAAGATACCATCAATTAAATGTTTAGACAATCCCTGAATGCATTCTCACCTCAAATTCTGCATTAAGGAACTCTGAACTAATAACTTTTACTCGTTATTTTTTTTAATAAAAATACAGCTACTATAGTACTATACCCCCTTTTTATGGTTAGTTGATAAGACTGCTCATGCATGATTGGCATAAAACTGGTACATGGTCCAACAGAAATGATGTTGTGATATCTAGCATTTCTTAACCTAGGAGAAAATTTCTCATATTCATAAGATGTCTATATAAGGATATCCTAATAATGAGATCACTCCAAATCCAAATCAACAAAAATCTCTAAAGGAAGATGAGCTGTGTATTATTGTTCAAAAACAAAAGAAAACATCAGGTGTATTCATGCTATCCAAATTCCTATGAAACAAAATTTTAATAGCTATTCATAATGTAAAGCATGTTTGTACACTTCTATCTCACCCACTATTTATTTATGCAGTCATCCCCTTTGGAGAAATACAATCTGTGAGCCCAATACCATAATGGTTGGCTAAAAAAAGGAATTATTGACCCTGGTTCTTCTTGCAAACAAGACAGGTATACATTTTTGCAATAAGAAAGCCCAAAATAGCCGTAGCTGCGGTTTATAACAAATGCAGTCCACTGATATACTACTATGAATATAATTTTCAGGCAAAGACCTAAGGAAGTCAACAAACATACATCATATATTTACATTGAAGGGAATTGAGCTGAACAATGCATGTCCTGATGCAACAATTGCATGTAGTTAGAGAATGGATGGCTTGCATACCCAAATCATATCTTTTACTTTTGAATTTGTGTTTTAATGAGTCAATAGATGACAAATCATAAATTTTATAGATAAATACAGACGTAGTTAAATCAGTGAATGAAGAATTAGATCTAGATCATATAGTTTAAATGGAAAACAAAGACGCTTATCTTATCAATAAGAAGAGATTCCTATACTACCATTTTAAGAAAAACAATCTTCGAACATGGATGTAAATTAGCACATCGATTCAAGGCAGGCATGAAGTAATTGAATAAATCATACGAAATTAGAGCTATTTGAAACAACCAACCAAAATAAAAAGTTGATAGATTTTGAGAATGGTGGAAGAAGGAGGTTACCTATTTGAAAATGTCTCAAATAAAATAGAACAGAATAGAATAGAGACTTTGTATTTCCGTTTCTATTTCTGAACCTGAAGCTTGCCGCCGTAATCTGCAGATCCACTCGCGGCCTTTTGCTTTCAGATTTTTCTAACTTTGAGCTACGTGAGTGAAGTGGGAGGGCACGAAGGAAGGAAGGAAGTGAGAGTGTCCATTTGAGGGTCAGGATTTATTTAAAAATCATTAAGGGTCAAAATGATGCCACCTCAATTAAAATGTAAACTCACACTTAACTATAGTTAAAGACTTAAACCAGAGGGTTACAAAAGCTACTGGAAAACAAAAAACACCTTTTAGGAGGAAAAAGAGAACCTGTCCGTGCACAAAACAGAGCCACATCTCTGTTAACTCACCGGACAAGCTACTGAAAAAAAAAAAAAAAAAAAAAAAAAAATTAGGAGCGAAAACTGAAAACAAAACGTGCACAAAACAGAGGCTCAAAGAACAACCACATCTCTGTAACCTCATCTTCGTTTTTTGTAGAATGGTTCAAAGAAAAGTGTGTGTTATATACCATCGGAGCAATTGTTGTTGTTGTTGTTGGGGAGAGAGTCTCTGTGATCGAGTGGAGGTTTAGGCATGAACATGGACTTATCCTTGCCGTTGATCAACGAAGGTCTGGAGGTGGACGGCGAGGATCGCTCGAGCTGCTTATCAACCACCCAAACCTGCTGCCGCCGGTCTCTATTGCTTTCTTAATGCCGACGAAATCTTTTCCTATCACCATGCCACCGATTTCTCAACCCATCTTGGTGTGATTTTGTGGTTGATTTTGGGTGGTTGTGGGTTGAGATTTTGTGGGTTGCTGCTGGGTTTTGGGTGGTGCAGTGGTGGCATGGAGGTTGTGGGCTGTGGGTCACATGGGTTGTGGGTTTTGTGGGTCGGTTGATGCTGGGTTGTGGGTTTTTGTGGTGGTGGTGGTGTAGAACAGAGAAATGGAGGGCACGAAGGAAGGAAGGAAGGAAGGAAGGGGTGTTTTTTGTGCACTAGGATATTTTGAATTTGTTTGTGAAATGAAATGTGTCACGTGGGAAAAGCTGACTATACACACTGTTGTTTTTTTTATGTTTTTTATGTTGGTCCACTTTGGCTTGTGGGCCACAGGCACAGCAGTCAAGCAGAGAAGAGATAGATCTGAAGGCAGAAAGCAGACTAGAGAAACGCAGAAAGCAAAGGGAGCCCTATTGCATATGCATCTGGTGCCACTAATCCACTGTTGAGTTGTAATTGTGAGTGGATGTGGACGTGGATGTGGATGTGAATCCATGCTGCTAGTCTAGACAAGTGTCCTCCTCCAATACCCGATTGCTTGACACGTAGCAGCTCCATCATCATGATGAAGCGGTTGTTAATTGTAATTGCACTTTGTTGCTGTGCAATTACTCCGGTTATTCCATCTCCATCTCAGCCCCACAACTCCACTACTAATCCCCCTCGCGTTACATTAGCCCCCAATACGGTGGTATGATCTCTCTTTTTCCTTAATTTTTTTTCTTTTTTGTTCAATGGGCGTAATTGCTCTTGGTCTATGTCTTGCTCTAATTTGTGTCATTCTTCAACTTCAATTTAATTTGCATTTCCGACATATGCCAAAAGTCAACGTTGCTCTTTTTCCTTTTTATTCATTGATGATATATTAGTATTTCAGTCCAATATTAATTTTAGCTCTTTTGATTATTCGTCTATATATTATTTCATCAACAAACTAACTTGATCCATCTATTCTTGCACCACCTCAACTTTCAGATTTATCCCATCCTTATCTTCAATTAGGATCATGATTTTGATAGTTCTAGAGAATTTTAGTACAATAAGCCTGTTTCTTAAAATCTGGCGTTCATGTTTGTGAATACCTCAGCAAAATATCTCTGTTATGGGTATTAATTTTTTTTTTTTTTTTTTTTTTTTAAAAAAAAATATATATATATATACACATATACGAGAACATGTTAGACGTACATTTTTTCGTCATATTCGAATGAAATATATGATATATCACTAAATGAAGACCCGGAAATGACTTAAAATATGTTCATGGCCACACTGACTTTTTTTTGGTATAATATACTGAAATATCTTGTTGACGTGTATAGTGCTGAAGGCTTTATTAAGGCTAGTTGAATTGAGTTCACCTGAATCTTCAAATTTCACCACATTAATAAGTTTCCAAAATATGTCGCTCTATGCTGACCTGGAAATCACCAATGCTTTAAGTACTTACTGTGGTGCTAAACTCCATTTGTTTTTGCACCCTAACTTAAATAAAACAGGTGAGAACCTATAAAAAAAAAATCTGGAAAATGTTCCATCAGAAAGTTCAGGTACATTTGGATAGTTTCACATTCAGGTAACGCCTATTAAACTGTAAGGCAAAGTACAGGTACAGCTGCTTGTCTACCACATTCTCTTATAGATTAATCTTGTGTTGTTTGATCAGGACAGTAAGAAGAATGGTGAGTGTCCGGAAAAGATTAATGAAGTTGCATCCCTTAGATGTGCATTTGAGTTATTTGATGCCAACTTCTTCAACGATAAAAAGGTGAATTTGTATAACTTGTAATACTGGTGTTTTGGTGTTGCTTTATATATGTAAATTACAAAATAATCCATGTTGTAATGGTAATTTTAACTTTAACTCAAACAAGTATCTAAAGTCTCAATCTAATTTAGATTCTGGAGATTGTCAAGGGAGTGAAAGAGCTCAATATCCCTATTATCAGAGCTAATCGGAAATTAGTTGCTTCTGTTAATGGAGGGCTGCATAATCCATCTGTTTTGGTGTTCAATCCTGAGTGGAGCAAGGAGCAACCACAAAGCATAGGCAAAAGATTTCATTACCCTTCTCTCATTGGCACTAAGAGACCAAAAAATGAAGAAGATATTGCTTTCATGAGTGTAAGTCTGTTGCCACCATGCTCCTCTCTCTAGGTCTCCCCTGCTTCCTAATGAGTTTAATTCATCTTATGATCTTATGCATTTCTTCAGCCAATGTCTTGATTTAACAATACTAAATAGATTTAAATTCTATGAGGACACCCTATAAAATGCCTTAGGACCCTTACACCATCCAATTGTATTTTGTCACATTATATATATATATATATATATATATATATATATATATATATATATGTCTATGAGATGGGTTTAAAAAAAAAAATAGACCGTAAATTTGCACTTGATCTAATGGTTAAAAAAATAGTATTAAATGCTACTTGACTTACACCTCATTCACTTAGTTAATAGAAATTTTGTTTCTCTCTCCTTATTTATTATTTAAAACCTTTTACATATATTCATTTTTTTGCCAATGACTTTACAAATATATTTGCAATACTTTTTTTTTTGTTAAGTTCGTACTACTCTTTTTTTTTTTTTTTCTTTCTTCTTTTAAGTCTGTCTTACTCTTATAGTCTTATCAATTGTGAATATATTTCCTGTCTCCTTAAAAATAAATCAATGGCTAAGTGTTGTTTAACGAGGTTTTAAATATATGGAGAAAACAAAGAAGAAGAAGTAATTACAACAAATGAGGAAATTAAGTACATAGTTCCTTTTGATTAAAAACAGTTTGCTGAAAATCTACGACTCAGTGGGAAAAGGCAGTGGCACTACTACAACACTTATGTACTTAGATTACCAATGAAGAGTTGCATCAAACTATATCACTATGATACCTGGGATCCTCGTCCTTAGTCTAAGTCCTTATGAACATGAATACTGATAATTTTTGGCCTCATGTCAAAAAGTTGAACAAGTAAGTTTTAAAGAGTTCAAAAACCATTATTACAAAGAAGAAATTTAAAGGAAGAATAAGATTGTAATTATGAGGTAATAGAACAATATATCGTTGAACTGGAAGTGTTAGTTGGCTAGGATTGGCCTTGAATGAAGAGAGATAATTCAGCACTAAACTACTTCATTGCCTAAAATGAGCAAAAAAATGAAAGTTTCTCTACTGTATTAAGTGTCTTAAGATATTAAATTTGCATCCCATGGAGGTTGAGGAAACCTCACAATATGATTATCAATGGCACGGTACCATAGAATAATCAAGTCCTAGATTCCTTGCGTGTCCTCTATACCTTCAAATTGAAACTGGAAACAAAACACAAATAATATATTTGTAAAGTCATTGGCAAAAAAAAAGGAATATATGTAAAAGGTTTTAAATATTAAATAAGGAGAGAGAAACAGAATTGCTATTAATTAAGTGAATGAGGTGTAAAATCAATTAGCATTTAATGCTATTTTTTTAACTATTAGATCAATTACAAATCTACGGTTTACAAATGGCATAACTCTTGTCAAGTTACACCAGGTGTAACTTAAACTCATCTCTCTCTCTCTCTCTCTCTCTCTCTCTCTCTCTAAATATATATATATATATATATACTTTTTTACTCCACATATAAGCACAGTCCTAATAGAAATATATTAACCACTGTAGGTTGCTTCTTGGAGACCATCATAAGCCCTTTTGGGCTATGACCTAGCAAAATCTAAAAATGGGATTGTGTGACCAAAGGTAAACCCTGTGGATTATTTTTAGGGCTCAAAATGAAATTTAGAGAGGAGGTTCTTTTTTTTTTTTTTTTTTTCCCCTGTTTTTGTATCTTTTATTTTAGTAAAAATCACCTAGATAAATTAGTTTTAAACATGAAAAACAAGTCTTACAATATTTGTAGAAAATAGAGAAAAATGAAATAGGCAGTCAAACCCTGTGTCCTCTTTTTCCCTTTCAACATGGAATTTGATAATTATGGTAGTTAATTGGTTTCTTTTAGGATTGTCCTGCAACATGGAGCTACTCATTCTTTTTCTTTTCTTTTTTTAAATGAAAAATTAATGCAGCAAGATGTAATTAGATGATGTAAATAGGGGGTTTTATCTAAAATGCTAAATTGTAAATCCTGAAAGATATTCTAAGAAATCAATTCCATTTTGGCACACCAAAAGCAATAGTTTTAATCTACCAAAAATTATGAAAAGTAAAGTAATCAACTCTGTTAATGTACAAATCTTAGCCAAACCATTCAATTTCCTATGCCAGTTGGTGCAATTGAATAAACACTCATACTTTTCTAAATTTTGACTGACCTTAAGTTTTTGAAATTTTTGGATTGCTCCCCACGCAAATGTATATGCTCTACCATGCTGCTTTTGTCTCATTTATAATTTTTTGTTGCCTGTTGTTCAGGTTCTTGAATTAGGGGAATTGATTAAGACAAAACAAATTACTTCAGAGGAGCTTACTTGCATTTTCTTGCAGAGGTTGAAAAGGTAGTAGTGAGCATAAAAACACCCCTGGTTTCTTTATTTTCATATTGTAATATTTAAGATCTCTTTCTAATAAGACATTGTGAAAATACACTAGGTACAATCATGTTCTTGAAGCTGTGGTCTCTTATACTGAAGAACTAGCATACAAGCAAGCAAAACATGCTGATGAGTTGCTTGCCCAAGGGGTGTATCTGGGTATACATCTTTTCAATTATTGCAATGTACCATCACCCTAATAGAATGATATAACAATTTCTTAGGTTGCTTGTTGGGTGGTAAGGGTCAGGGATGTGCTGTTTACCTTAATGGCATGTAAATTCTCCCTTATATTCTTAGAGCATGCCAGCCAAATGATCTGGGATTTTTTTGTTGATAGAGTGAAAGGTCACCTATCGGCTATTGGTTTGATGTTCTACCACTGTACTGCTAAATTGTAGATACTGGTTCCTTCATTATCTTAGCAAAAGTCCCCATAATTCAAGCCAGCTTGAACTGGATAACATGTGCATTTGGATGTAGCTTTTTGCTTATTTGCTAAAAGTTGGTTAATAGTATAACTAAAAAGCTAAAAGAAAAAGCTCTTGCCAAACAGACACAGATCATGTAACTACACACCTGTACGTTTATCTGCTAAATGTATGCAATATCCTTTTTAATAATTTAGGTCCAGTGTGTGCCAATGAGCTCTACCTCAAACAGCATCCCCCCCCCCCCTCATCCCCACTTCCCAGAAGAAGAAACCAAAAAAAAAAAGAGGAAACGATTGATGGTAAGTGCATGGAATCGAAACCAATGAGTGCAGCAAAGTATATATATATACTTGATGTTTTTTACTCCTCAATCCTTTCTTGAAGTAAAATAAATAATTTAGGGTAAGTATCTTGTATGTATGGGGAGGGGGATGCAGCAAAGTAGCAGCAACCTACTGGAACAACTCATTATATTTTAAAGAAGGCTCCATTTTTATGGAACATCACCTTCATTTTGAAAATGCCAATTTCTTTTTCTTTTCTTTTTTTTTTTTCTTTTTTTTGGTATGTCTCCATTTAATTTTGGTTACGCTTTCTTGTGCTTTAGGTCCTCTCCATGGAATCCCTTATGGGTTGAAGGATATAATTTCAGTACCCCATTACAAAACAACTTGGGGTTCAAAAACTTTTAAAGATCAAGTTATTGACATTGAAGCTTGGGTATACAAGAGGTATTGAGCATGTTTTAAAATGTGAAATCTTCAACTAGAAAGTATATTTTAAGTTTTATTTTGCGTGCGGAGCTATGACTCCGTTTAATATAGGTTGAAGGCTGCAGGGGCAGTTCTTGTTGCAAAGCTTGTTGCTGGATCTCTAGCATATGATGACATCTGGTATGGCGGTAGGACAAGGAACCCATGGAACATTGAGGAATTTACAACAGGTTCATCAGCTGGGCCTGCTGCATGCACATCAGCTGGTATAGTTTAAATTTTGATTTGTTAAAACTTTTTAGTCCTTTTCATCTGTTTTGGGGTCTGCTTGGCTTAACAGCTCTCCAGTGTGCTTTTCATTGTTGTAAGTAGTTGGGAAAAATTAAATTTTAAACCCTATAATTTAAGGGTGTAACAAATTAAACCATATTATTTTCAAAAGTAACAAATTAAACCACGGTGTCTCGATATGACATATTGATTGTCCTAAAGCTTAAGCTATTAGAAAATGATAAATTTAATCATTTAATCTAACACTCCCAATTCATGTTTGGCTCTAAATGGCCCTTATTAAGTGTGGCCAACACGTAGTAATCTTTTAAATGGAAGGTAAGGTGCTTTTCTATCAGTATAAAATTACAAATGTCAAAAGCTTAAACTTTTAAGAAATTGTGATTTTAATCTAACACAATAAGTAACAAATTAAACCCTCATCATATATCAAACTCCAAAGTCAATGTTGGTTCACTTAAGTGAGTTAAGGTTTAACTTTTGAAACTATAGTGTGTAATTTGTTACTTTTACTTTTTTAAACCTCAAACTTTAATTTATTACTTTTGAAACTATAGTTTGTTACATGGGTAAAAAATTTTACTTTCCCTGAGTAGTTTGTATGCATGCATGTGTTGAGGTTGGAAACTTGCTGCACTTCATATCACAGTTTCTTCCTTATAACCAGCAGTTGAACTTGTCACAGATTTATCTGAAGAATTTTTTATAATAATTAAAAAAAAAAAAAAAAAGTGCTTTGCTTCAACTGAAATATTATTTATATCATCTCAGGTATGGTTCCATTTGCAATTGGTTCGGAAACGGCTGGCTCAATCACATATCCGGCTGCTCGTTGTGGTGTGACAGCATTAAGGCCAACATTTGGTACTGTCGGTAGAACTGGTGTAATGAGCATATCTGAAAGCTTGGTACTACATCAATTTTCTTTTTGCATGCCTTTTAGTTAACAGGGGTGCAGTTAGTAGTTGAATTTACATATCATCTGTTTACCAGGATAAGCTTGGCCCATTCTGTAGAAGCGCCACAGATTGCACTGTTATTCTAGATACTATTCGAGGAAGGGATCCAGGTGATCTCTCATCAAGAGACAGTCCCCTTGATGATCCATTCTTGGTTGACATCACCAAACTTACTGTTGGTTATCTTGATGATGCCGAGATGGAGGTTGGTAGTCCATTTTGTTTTCCTAAAGTTGAAGCTCCACATAAGATGATAGTGACCACTCTTGATGGATGCCATTGCTTCTTCTTCTTTTCTCTCATTTAAACCCTTCAAGATATTCCTATACTTTCTTTGGATGGCAACCTTCAAGTTATTCCTAAACTTTCTTTGGATGGCAATTTCAGGTTGTTCAAGTTCTTGCATCCAAGGGTGTTAATGTGATCCCATTCAAACTGAATTACACAGTTGACTCTGTTCAAGGTATCCTGAATTTTACAATGGATGTTGATATGTTGTCTCACTTTGATAAGTGGCAACGCTCAGGGCAGGATGATGATTATGAAGCTCAAGATCAATGGCCCATTGAACTACGTCGTGCACGCATGATTCCAGCAGTAGACTATGTTCAGGTTTTCATCTGATTACCATTTAGAGTGATAGGAGCTTTCAGTCTTAATGTGGTTGACTAATTATTTTACAAAAAAAATTTTGTTATATATCGTTTACTATAGAAATAGAACAAAAGTATGACATAAACCTTATGGCATAATCTTCAAATGAGCTTTGTTTTCTAAAGTTTTTGGGTTAAGTAGTTCAACAATAGATTTTAGTTCTCTAGCAGATTAGACTGAGTAGCTTTTACATGAGGTCTTTGTAATTGGTGAGGGGATTTGTGGTCTTTAGGTAGCCTCAATATCCAACATAAATAAACCACATTACATCCATCATCTGTCAATCAGGAACCTTGAGTTTCCCTCTGTTTTCAGTTATTCCCTTGTTGATAAAAGTATTCTTATAAAAAATTGATAGCAGAATTTGTTGTAAGTAGACCCCAGATTCTGAGCAACTAATCTACCAGTAGGCACAGAGGGTTTATATAGTCTGATGGCAGAAGACAGTGTTCATATTTGAGTACCCAAATCTGTGTAGGAGAAACTACTGCAGCTGATTTAGGCAAAATTTACTAGGTCTGCAGTGTCATCCTGCAGAGTCGTCACAAACATGTCCAGAACACATCTTCACCATAAAACTTCTAACCTTTGATTTCTAAGGTTGACAAGATGACGCTCTTTGGATTGAGTAGCTTGTTGTTCATAAAAGTTTTAAGCTTTTATTTAAGGTTGAATGGCAATGCATTGGCACTCTTGGGCATGAGTTTATCAAATCCAATAATAATTTGTGCTGATCGCCACAGAAGTTTTTTTTTATATAATTGTTTATTTTAGTTCTTCATATAACATTAGTAGAAATAGTAGAAAGGTCATGTCAGTTAAATAACAAAAAGTATGACTTTGATTAAAATAGAATGGCAAAAAAGAATACATGTGGCCAATCTTGACTAACCTGTTAAAGATATATAGTTAGCCCCAAAAAATTTGGGACTAAAGCCTGGTTGTTGTTATTGTATATAATCATGGTGTATTGAATGGATTTATTGTTCTTATTAGAGCTGTTTTGTAAGTTTAAGTATCAAGCTTTCAATTTTTGCCCACAGGCACAAAGAGCACGGGGAAAGTTAATCCAGGAAGTAAGAGAAATTTTTACTGTTGATGCGTTCATTGGCAATGCAACTGACTGGGAGAAAGTTTGCATGGGAAATCTCGTGGGTCTGCCTGTAATTGTAGTCCCAACTGGATTTAAAAATATATCAAATCCACCTTCTAGTGGCAGCCCACGGAGAACCACCATCACCACTGGCATATATGCACCCCCTCATCACGATCACATTGTAAGAAGAACCTGTAATTTTTTCTCCCTTATTAATTGATTCAGATTGCAAGTAATCAATATATTAAGTTCCAAATCTGATAATTCTGGAGGGCCTCACCTATGCTTTGCTGCATGAGGTTTTTGAACCGTTCTTGCCCTGCTCAATTAATGGATTGTTCAATTAGATTGTTGATATCAGATGAATTTAGTGACGTCTCATGCCATCTAGTAATTCCTAGAAGTATTAAAGTTTGGTCAAAGTATGAGCTGGTGATTTCCATTTGTTATGCACAATGACCTAGAACCAAGCTGATTGATCTTTTTACCTATGTTGCAGGCTTTAGCACTGGCAATGGCTTACCAATCAGTCACTGATCACCACAAACAACGCCCACCTATTAATAATCTTGGGCCAAACGACTCAATTCCAAATCCACCAACAGTTACCTCCCCTCCCAGACTATTGTATATCTGATGCCACTCCAATGCTACCTTTGATGATGTTGTTGTGACTTGTGACAACAGTTTCATCGTTGATGATCGATATGGTAGATCAAGTTTTTTTTTTTTTAATGGGAAATATCAAGTTTATTTTGGGACTGAACATTGACATTTTTATAAGCATATATCATGGGCACTGAATCATTCAATGAAAGAGAGGAAGATGCCCAGAATTCCCAATGACTATCTGCTTTTAGTGTTTTTTTTATCTTTCACAACGCAGAATTTACCAGGTCTCGTGGCTAATTTTGAAATTTGATAAGTATGGTCATTTTAATAGCCATTTATTGTAATTTTTATTTTTGGAGAATCATTATAATTTCGTTTATGTATGAAATGATTTGATACTAACATTTTAAGAAAATATAATATGGCAAGATTTATTGAGAGTTTAAATATAGAATAAAATTCAACTAAATTAAGAAAAGTATTGTGTTTTAATATGAAACTATTTATTTTACCATTTAAATAATATAAAATTTCATAAAGTCTAGTGTCATAAGAAATGTACAATTTTTGCCACAACTCGCTTGCATGGCAAGTTAGGAGTGATGGAATCGTGGATTTATATGAGGTCATCGCTTTTTATCTACCATTCACAATGCGTACAGATTGTGGGAAAAGTTGCATTGCTTTTTGTGATACTAGACTTTTTTATAAAATTTTAATCTGAATCTTAATTAAGGGTTTAAATATTGAATATAATTTGAATTTGATATATATATATATATATATATATATATATATATATATATATATATATATATATATATATATATATATATATATATAGGGTTAGGTTCAAGGTACACCTAGTGTAACTCTAAGCAATATTATACTACTCAATATTTTTTAATTGGATGAGAATATTAACAAATCCACCGTTAGATTACATTATCTTTGTATATTATTAATGATTGCAAAATTTCAAGATGATCAAGAATTAATAGTCATGTCATCAATCAATTGTTAAAATTCAATTTTTTGTAATTTAAAATAATGCATAAAAAATGAGTTTATGGATCAAATGGTAAATAGCATCTGATTGATATGAAAATTGGCATGCATGTTAAGAACATATAGAGTATGTAGTTCAACGGTTAGATTTTTAAAATATTAATTCAATAATAAGTTATTGGGTGGTGTAATATTGCTTAGAGTTACACCAGGTGTAACTTGAACCCAACTCATATATATATAGAGAGAGATGGGTTCAAGTTACACCTTTTTTAAACCATTAGATTTAAGTAAATCCAACGGTAAAAATATGCACTCATGAATGCTAATATTCTGATAAAAATCTCATTTATTATCCTTATTTATAACATTACATTTACATACATATCTCTAATTCCAAAAATAGGTATATTTTTTTCTCTACTCTCTCTTTTTCATCCACTACACGTTTCTCTCTCCTCCATTGCTCTTCCACCTCCATTTTTATAAGGTTCCACTTTCACAGTCACATAGAATTTGATACAAAAAATCTTATGAAAATGGAGTTATCTGGGGTTATCTCAAGCCAATTAACATGCTACGCACATCAAACATGGCAAATCAGACTAAAGTCATCCAACATGAAAATTTTCGAAGTATCAAGCATCACAAAATTTACAATATATGGAAAAAAAGAAAGAAAATGATGACCAAGAAACTGTAGGGAAGAAGGAGTACAATTAAGTTTTTTTTTTTTTTTTTGGGGGGGGGGGGGGGGGGAATTGTAACAGAAAAGTGCTCCACTCAAGACTTATATGCAAAATTCATAGGTACATCTTCGGTTCTCACAGCAACCAAATAGAGAGAAATGGAAGTATTTCCTAACTATTGTTTGTCATGTTGTATAAAAAAATTACGAAGGGAAAAAAACAATACATAGTTGAATAATTGATAGCATAGATTATGCATTTGCAATGCCCCATGGCACTTATGAAGAAAGAAATAATAATATCAAACAATTGCTTTGATTTGTCTTTGAATCAAAGCATCTTAACGTAAGAGCATACCAAGGAATTTAAAGCTAATGTTTTTAAGGTCCATTTATCAAATTAACGGCTTTAACCATAGATTTTAGTCCAACCTAAACACGGGCTTTAGTAGTATCAGTCCAACATAAAACATGTGATTTTCATAAGGTTCCACCTCCACAGCCATAGATTTTTTGTATCAAATTCTATGTGACTGTGAAGGTGGAACCTTATGAAAATGGAGGTGGAAGAGCAATGGAGGAGAGAGAAACGTGTAGTTGATGAGAAAGAGAGAGCAGAGAGAAAAATACCTATTTTTGGGATTAGAGATAAGTATAAAATATTGTAAATAAGGATAATAAATGAGATCCTTATCAAAATATCAGCATTAATGAGTGTATTTTTTTGACCATTGGATCTACTTAAATCCAATGGTTTAAAAAATGTGTAACTTTGAAGAAACTTGAACCCATCTTATATATATATATATATATATATATATATATATATATATATATATATATATATATATATATATAAAACCGAAACCTCTAAAATTCCTACAATTTTCTATATCATCATTTTCATTTATAAAATTCTAACAGAAGTCCTAACAAGAGTCTTTCTCTCTTTTTTCCTTAATCCTAAAGTTTTTTTTGTTTTTATGTAAGTCCTTTTTTTTTTTTTGAAACCTAAAGTGAGTCCTTTTTAAAAAAATAAAAATTCTAATGTGTGGCCTTTTTAAACTAAATAGTGAAAGAATTCTAACAAGAGTCTCTCTCTCTCTCTTTTTTCCTTAATCTTAAAGTTTTTTTTTATATGAGTTTCTTTGTTTTGTTTTTTTTTGTTTTTTTTTTTTTTTGAAACCTAAAGTGAGTCATTTTAAAAATTAAAAAAAAAATTCTAATGTGAGGTCTAATTAAAAAAATTATAATTATTTTTATATCCTAATTCTAACGTAAGTCTCTCAAAAAGTCAAAAATTTTGGTTTTATATTATATATAAATAATAATAATAATAATAATGTGGCAAGCTTTAAGGATATGAGAATGCAATTTGTACATCTACTATCAAGATAACATAGATTAGATTGGTGATGGATAGTAGATTTAATTGCAGTTGAGTATTATGTGAAGTCATCACCATAGAATGGCCCACACCGGAATGTGTTATGTGGAACCAATGATACGAGAGAAAAAGAATTTTTCTAAACATTGAAAAAAAAATTACTTATTTTCATTCATTTTCAAGTTATACATTTTTTAAAATTAAGTCATAAACTTTTAAGCAAAATAAATATTGTAAGGACCAAAAATCATCCAACACATAGACTGCCACAATACATTTTATGACTAGAGATCCGAATACAATGAATTTGTAGAGAGGGTAACAACAACAAAAGTCCCCCCCTTCTGTGTCTCTCCTCTCTTATTTATACCCTTTGCCCTTATCATCTCAGCCCTACACCTCTCCATCTACTCAATCCCTTTCCCTGACACCTGTCCGTCGGTAATGGAGAAAAGTTCTAGCTCTGTGCTCTGTACTGTTCAGGTCATGTCTACATTAATGCAGCGAACAAAGCTAGTATTCCCTATTTAATTCAACCAGAACGGTTGGTACAGGACATTTAATGCAATGCTCAAAGTTATTTCAGCCCCACCCGGATATTTGCAATATGTCCCATACATCATCAATTTCTCTTTCTTCCTTTACCCGACCATCCCACTTCATCCTCGGGCATATTTCTTTATTCTCCTCTACTTATTAGACCTTTCAGTATGTCTCATGGTCTTCGGCTCTTTGGATCCTCGGGTTTTCGAGTCTTCGGCACCTCACAAATACCTTTAATTTTTATTTAACTATCTAGTGCATCGTACGGGTTAGCGACTAGTAATAACTAATAGTCGAAACGTTTGACTTTTTATTGATCACTTTTTGTTACACCACATGACTACAAAAATTACTACCACATTTACATTCTAAAAATAGTTTCCCATTTTACGGTGTTTGTTTTACAGTAAATATATTTAGTCAAAAGTAAAATATTTTCAGTCAACTAAATCAGGCTAGGCAAATTTTTGTAAAAGATTTTATACTTAAAATTTTGGTAAAATATTTTACATTTGCTCTCCTCATTTTTTTTTTCTTTTTTGGAAAGTGCTCTCCTTGCTTTTACCCAATGCTTTATCCGATACTTTCACTACCTTTGACCTTAGTCCCTCTCATGCTATCTCTCCCTCTCTCACAACTACTCTCCCTTCTGGCCTTCTCAATTATCCTTGCTCTCTCTTCTTTTTACTTTGGCAGTCCACTGTGACTCCTATTGATAAGCACTGAGGCATTTGACGTCGATGTCTCCAGCATAGAGGTTCCCGTAGTAAGTGCAGTGCAGATCGTTGATCAGGGTTGTTGTATCTCTCTGTTCCCTCTGCACTCTTCATCGTGTTCCTAATTTCTTTCGGGCTGCATCTCTCAGATCTGGATTGGTGGGTCAACGATGGTGGGTTTGGGTTTGAGTTTGGTAGGTGGGTTTAGTTTTGGGTTTTGGTGGCTGAGTGATGGATGGTTCGTCAGTTCAATGGTGGTGCATAGGGGGTGGGTTCCGATGTTGATGGTGGCTGATTGGCGTGGGTTTTCATTATTAATTGATCTTGGATTTTTATTCTTCTCATTGTTGCAGTGTTGTGGGTGGTAGCTGATTAGGGTGGGTTTTCGTTAATCATTGATCTTGGATTTTTTTTTCGTCTTGTTGTTGTAGTGCTATGGGGGGTGGCTATTGCGGTGATGTGGATGGTTGTGTTTCAGGCTTTCAATGTTGGATTTTGGTGGAAACAGTAGCGATGGCTTCTTCTTCTTCTTTTTTTTTTTTTTTTTTGTCTTCTTCCCAATCTAGATTTAGTACAGTTGGTAGTGGATTGTGCTTACATCTAGTGGTGGTTGGTGGTGGCTAATTTTTGCTTTCATTTTCAATTGTTTATGTTAATCCAAACACCTGAAAATGTTTTACTGAAAATATTTTATTGTAAAATCTTTTACTTGTAAAATATTTTACATTTGAAAATATTTTACTTTGAAGCAAACGGAGTCAAAATAATAATAATCTACTTGGCCAGGCAAAATGTCACCTACTTGACACAACAATACGATGTCGTTTCAACTAGGGGTGGAAAAATTGGACATGATCCACGAATCCGACATAACACGACACAAAATTAGCAGGTTATGGGTTGAGACTTAATAGGTTCATGTCATATTCGGGTTGACATGATTGACATGTATAATAAACAGGTTGGGTTAGTGTCCATCATATAGAACTCGTTTGACCTATTTGACCCGTTTAATTAAATGACATTTTACCAATATACCCTTAAAACCCTAGGTATATAAACTTATTAGTTGTTGTGGCTTATTTTCTTTGACATATTATGATTGATTATTTTGTAATATTGAGATATGCTTTAGTTTTGAATAATTATTTGTGACGCAGTTACTCGTTCGTTTTGAATTTTATATTAAAAATATTTTTATGTTTGGTTTTTCATAATTTATATCAATTTGGTTCATATTAAAATTTGTTGTTGTTGATTTTTTTATTATTATTATTAAATCTAATAAACAGGTTGACACAATTGACCCATTTAATAAATGGGTCGCGTTAGGGTTGAGGAATTTTGACCCGTTTAATAAACATGTCTAGTTAGTGTTGACCCATATAATCAAATGCTTATTAGTCGACACGACACGAATCCGACACGCTAACATGAATTGCCACCTCTAGTTTCAACTAACCATATGTCTTATCGAATGCCAATTAGTAACCATGATCTCCATGTAAAGAGCCAATAAAAACATGAACCAATGTGCCAATGCCAACAATTACATGCCATTTACCACAATAGTAAGATTCAAGGAAATAATTCTCCACTCTTGAAAAAGAAGAAGAAGAAATAATTCTCCATCAAGTGTCATTTGAAATGACCTTAAATAAGAGAAAAATCAAGAAATAAGGAATGAATATGAAAAAATACAAATATTTATTGTCTTTTGTAAAGGAAGTTTGAATTTCGGCTTAAGTTTAGGAATATCAGTGGTTTGTAACTTTAAATTTTATCATAGTAAAGCTTTGTTTCGATTGCATCTGCATTTTCACGCAGATGCTTTTTTGGCTTTTTATTTATTATTCCAACGCTTGGTGCATTGTTCATGGGACATGAAAAGTGCATCAAGACAAATGCATAGTATTTTCATTCATGAACAGTAACTGGATTTTTTTTTTTCCAGCAAAATGAGCGGTATCCAAACGCATATTAAGTTAACTTTGACAATGCCATGTGCTCAAAAAAAAAAAAAATTTTTGACAGTTCTATCATTTTAAGTCATTTTGTCTATTGCCATTTGAAAGACGTTAACTCTCTTAAAATGACTTCATTTGTAATATTAGAAAATGACTCTAGAAATGTCGTCATTTTAAGAGAGTTAAAGGACTAAAATGATAGCATTATTTTTATTAAAAAAAGAAAAAGAAAAGAAAAGATGATAGCATTGTCAAAGTTAACAAACTAAAATGAAAAAAAAAATTAGTAGGCTAAAATGATAATTGACCAATTATTAGGTGCATATTGTGCTTTTGCCAACATTTTATTATTTCACTTAATATTTATAGCTTGTTTGGATGGAAGGGGAGTAGAGGGGAGTAAAGTAGAGAGAGAGAGAGAGAGTAAGTTAAATTACCTTATTTGGACGTTTTTTAAGGGAGGAGGGGGAGGGATTTGGAGGGGTTTGGAAGGGTTCTAACTACTTCTAATTCCTTATTTTTAATTCTCCAAATTTGAGAGATTTGGAGGAAGAGTAGAGCATAGAAATGCTTAACCAAATAAATTACCAAATTTACCCTTACCATATTAACAAAATTACAAACTATGAAAATGCTAATTATTCTCCTCCTCTTAAATTTAAAAATGTTCAAATAAGGTGGAGGATAATCATTCTCCTTTCCCCTCTTCCCCCCATTTTTTACATGTATTTGTTTAATGTATCACTTTATCTATATTAAAAATACAAAATTTTCTAATATTTATTACTTAAATGAAAGTGAGATTTATTTATTTATCTATTTATTTGTTGAGGGGGGGAGTATCACTCAAATAAAATTACGTTAAATCACACAACTTATCTTCTCTTGTTTGATTTGGCTTCCCCCCCCCCCCCCCCCACTTTTTACATGTATTTGTTTAATGTATCACTTTATCTAGATTAAAAATACAACTTTTTCTAATATTTTTTACTTAAATGAAAGTATGATTTTTTTTTTTTTTTTGGTTAAGGGGGGAGGATCACGTAACTGAAAGTACATTAAATTATAAGACTTATCTTATCTTGTTGGTTTAAATTTAGGATTCCAATTAAACATCCATTAACAATAAAGGGTGGAGCTTGTGTCTAGTGGTCAGTGCCATTGGACACGTTGCGATGTGGATACAGACATGTTAGGATACGGACACATGTCCAATGTCACTGGCCACTGGACACGTGTCTATATCCTAACGTGTCCAATGACACTATCCACTAGACACAAGCCGGATCCAACAATAAAAATGTCGTGGTATCATAAATGTTAAATGGGTTCACGGACAAAGAGGCATCAACTCTGTTATTATACAATGTGTTGCCATAGAACTAAAATGTCGATAAATATAACTTAGCTGTGACTATGATCATAGCAATTTTAGAGCAAGACAATATTTGTTTGTTCTTGGGGTGAGACACGACAAACTTCATAATACCTTAGATGGTGGAGTGTGATTAGTGTAACTTTGATTTTATATGGACCATCACTATATATTTTATGTGAAAATTTAATGATACAGCTTTTATTTCACAATTTTTAACACAGCTCAAAAGAGATATTATTGGAAAAAAATTATGACTTCGTGTAAAAGTGATTGATAATATGTTAATTAGTCACCGTCGACTATTTTATCAAATTGTGGCAAAATGTGTAGTCATAGTAAAACTATACCTCTGATTAAAAGCATAGAAGGCAAAACCTTTACGATTTGTTTCTCTTGTAATTTTAGTGCAATGGGTAAGAAATGAAAACGTGTATAATCCATATTATGCGGGAAACATAAAATAAGGTTAAAAGAACTTTTGGGCTAAATGAAAACGTGTATACATATTACACGGGAAGCATAAAAATAAAGTTAAAATAACTTATTCTCAGCCAAAAAAAGAAGTTAAAATAACTTATAGACTAAATTATTTTTGTACATTAAATAAAAATTGATGTTTTTAAAGAGTTGTACTAGCAAAATAAGCTTGAAAAAATAAAAATAAAAATAAAAAAACGAATTCAAACACATACAGCATATAGAGAATTAAGAATTAAATATAATATGTTAGGTAAAAAAAATCCTAATTTTCTCTATAAATATATATAGTTTCTTTTATTGTTTATTTTTAAGGGAAAACTAAACCAATGACTAATGAAGAAAAATTTTTAGAAACTTTTTATGTGAAGAAATAAAGACGGACTATTTTGACAATTTTTTATGTTTTTCGAAAAGTGGTATTAATTTTTTTTAAAAATGATATATTAACAAATGACCTAAAGATACTATTAACAAGACTCTATTTTTAAAAGCTTTGAAAATAAATAAAGCAAAATATCTAATACTGCATAAGGTACTTGTAAAATAATTGGCTACTTGAAAATAATAAGTAATCGGTCATCGTCGGTCACATAAAGTAAGGAAAATGTCAATAGATGTCTTAAAAGTATTGATTTATGAATTATTTGTAGAAACAATTTTGTAAAATAGTTTGTATCTCTAGCTTTAGTTAACATGCTACAGTTACAAACTATTTTACAATATTTTTACAAAATATTAATGTAGCCAACCTCTAATTGGTTTTCATTTAGGCCCACTATTAATATCATTTTTCTATTTATCACTAATTACTCACTATATCAACAATTTGTAAATTTTTTTGTAAAATAGTTTGTATCTCTAACCTTATTCAACATTTTATGAGGAAATAATAAAACAATTAACTTTTGTAGCAGCTTTTTATATTGTGAAAACAGGTAACATTTTTTTCTTTTTGAGAAACACACACATATATAAGAGAAGGAGGATGAGAGTGAAAACAAGTAACATGATTCAATAAATAATTGTAAAAAAGGTTGCGATAATTAGACTCTATTTGGTACACCATTTAAAGAAAATAAAACATGTTTTTAAACAAAATTACATGTATTTTCACACTTTTTCACTTGTATGTATTTCTACACATATCTTCAAATAACAAAATATATATTTTAAGTGCATATACCAAATATCCCTTATCGTGGTCATAAAATTAATATTGTTTTCAGGGAAGACATTAATATTGTTTTCATTTAATGACTTATTTGTTTCTAGGTGCGAAAACGAGGGTCATCAAAGGGGGCCGGTTACTTTTTGTGTGTAGACTGTAGATAGATGAAAATGGCAGCTGGTAGATATGAATGCAAAGATTTGGTACGTTGCTAAAAGGGTAAAACCTTTTATAATAATTTTTTTTTTTCAAAGGATATTACTATTTTTATAAAAGCAAAAAGAAAAAAAGAAAAAAAAAACGATGTTTTGTTTGACTGTGAGAATCAGATAAAGGATTTGTTCAATTTTGGAGTATGTAATGGTAATTGAGTAAATATACCCGATAAGGAGGGGTATATGCACTGTCAGCTATCTACCATCTCAGGCTGCCTAAAATAATATATATGCCTCTTTTAAGTTCATAACGCAGGTCCTCTCTCATCTCATCTCATCTCGCTCTCTCTCTCTCTCTGTCTCGCTTCGTCTGTTTGATCCGCCTCCATATCCACGGCCAGGGCTTTGCATCTCTTACTTTTCTCTCCTCAATATTACAGATCTCCCTCCATAGCCTCCATAGCTGCTGCAATTTGCTGTTTTGTTTTGGATTGACTTTGCGATTTGGTAATTTCGACAGATCCAGAGGGAGGCGACCTCTGCCTTCGGACTTCCTCACCGTCTGATCTGATCAAGGTTTAACTCACTGCACCCTCATTCGTTTCTCTCTCTACGTGATCGTTATCAGATTTCATTTTGCGTACTCTCTGTAATTGTCTGCTGCTATATATATATATATATATATATATATATATATATATATATTTATATATCTATATATCTATAATAATCTAATGTAATGATATGCGTCTTCATTTTGCAGCAGATTTGCATGCACTTAGCTTTTAGTCTCCTCTTTATACAAATATGTTACACTCCACTCACTGTTGCCCACTTTTTCTTCTTCTTTCTCTCTTATTTTTATTATTATTAATAATAAATAAATAAATTCTTAATAATTAAGGTGGTTGGCTTTTTCTATTTGATTTGCTTGCTATAATGATAGATCGACCTGTTTTGTCAATGCTCTATCGTTGCATGTGCTTGTCTCAATATTGTGGATCTCAATGTTTTCTTATTTCAATTATTAATATTATAAAAATAAAACCGGAATTGTTTCTTAATTATTGGTAAATAATATGTATATTTGATCTTAATTGTGTATTATGCGGTTGAATTATGTCTAAGAAAGTGAGAAAAAATAAAATTGTAGATCGTGGCTGTTGAGAGATGGCATCATCAACAGCTGGGGGCTCAGGATGGTACAAAGGAAAAGTGAAAGCAGTTCTTTCAGGGGACTGCTTGGTTATAATGGCGGTGGCTGCTAATAGGGTTGGACCCCCACCTGAGAAGACCCTTACTTTGTCATCTCTTGTTGCTCCAAGACTGGTACTCCCTTCCTTCCTTCACTTTTGAATTGCTGCTTTCGGTATTGCCCCTGTTGTTTTACTTGTTTCTTAATTCTTGCCTTCATTTGAATCGGATCAGCTTGTGCGCGCGCGCAATTGGATTATTTTGTTTCATGACCATTTTTCTTTGTGATCAGCTTCTTTCCTTTGTGATTCGTTTCTGTTAATTATCATTCAAAATTCTGAAAAGAAAAGTTTTTGAATGATTGTGATTTGGGTGATTAAAAACAGAAATTTGTTTATTCTTCTAAAGTGTCTTTGGTCCTGAGTTTTTCTTTTTGTGGGTACTTCAGTTCTTGTCCCGTTTAACAAACAAAGTATTAGTCTTTTTAAAAAAAAAATGATTATGAGTGAGAGTTGTTGCTGACATTACAATGGCTTTCCCTTTTGTCTTTTCTTCCCAGGCCCGAAGAGGTGGTGTTGATGAGCCATTTGCCTGGGACAGCAGAGAGTACTTGAGGAAACTCTGCATAGGAAAGGTGCCTTTTTGATATTATTTCACTTGCCATTGGCTAAATTAAAGTACCTTCCTTTAAATAAGGATGTTACATCTTTTTTCTTGCAGGAGGTTGCCTTCAAAGTGGATTACACTGTGCCATCCATAGGCCGTGAATTTGGCTCTGTTTTTATTGGTGACAAAAATGTTGCCTTGCTGGTGGTTTCTGAAGGCTGGGCAAAGGTTATGTCCCTTTTATTTATTTATTAATACATACTGCAAAGATTGTGACTTGTGATTTCTCTGTATGGGCATTAGCTGAATCTTGTCCTGCAGGTCAGGGAGCAAGGTCAACAGAAAGGAGAAGTGAGTCCTTTCCTTCCAGAACTGCTACGTCTGGAAGAGCAAGCCAAGCAACAAGGTCTTGGTCGCTGGAGCAAGGTTCACATTTTAATTCTCTCTCCTCTTCTTTATCGAACTCTAAATTGCTCACTTATATATTACCTATTACTTCCATTGCCTAGAGGTCTCCTTATATCCTCTGTATTATTACTTGTTTTGGAGTATGAGAGTCCTGTCCTTGTAATTAGAGCATATTGGGATTTTAAGGTGTCATCAAGACGACTGGATTTTTATTATTTTTAGGGCAGAAATTGGTTTGACTTGGTTGGCTTTGGGGGTGAATTTTCTACTTAATGGAATATGTCATTTTTTACAAACACAAACTGACACGGACCAAGGGGAGCGATCCCAAGCCAAACAAGTATAGGGGAGTTCAGTTCAATTGGAATATGTCAGTTTTTTACAAAAGAAAAAAAAATTTCAGTTAAATTTTAAAATTGCAAGAAACGTTTAGACAGAAATGGGTGCAAACTATCTCCAGTGTTTCATCTAAAATCCGACTTAAACCAACACAATTTTGAAAGAAATTCAACCTGGAGACCAATAGACTAAGAAATTTCAAATAAATTTGTCAATACCTTTGAGGACAATATGAACCTATACATTCATCTTGAATTTAGGCAATTTCAAAATGAAGAAAAAAAAACCATGGAAACTACCACCTGAGATTCATCAGCTTTAATAATTAAAGGAGGTATTAGAAATTTAGAATGAGGTAAAACACCTGCATTGCATTACATGTACATTGTCTTGTTTGAGATCAGATGGAAGCTTTCTGCAAAACAGATTAATACATGGTCCTTAATTTCCTGATTGCAGGTTCCAGGTGCTGCTGAAGCAGCAATCAGGAATCTACCGCCTTCTGCGATTGGTGATCCTAGCAACTTCAATGCCATGGGTCTGTTAGCTTCAAACAAGGGCAGTCCCATGCAAGGTATTGTCGAGCAGGTTCGTGATGGCAGTACCATTCGGGTATATCTGCTTCCAGAGTTTCAGTTTGTCCAAGTGTTTGTTGCAGGAATTCAGGTACACATCCTATTCTGTGATTAGTGCCTGTCCACATGAATTCTTTTCTTCTTTTCTCAACCTTATGCTCTTATCAATGTGTTTCCTGCGTATATACATTATGTTCTTTTTTTTAATATTAGGCCCCGTCCATGGGAAGAAGGACCGTAACTGAAAGTGCTGCTGAAACAGAAGTGATCACTGAAGAACCAAATGGAGATGTTTCTGCTGAATCTCGAGCACCTCTAACATCTGCGCAGAGGCTTGCAGTCTCAGCAGCATCATCTACTGAAGTTTCTCCTGATCCATTTGGTGCTGAAGCCAAATTTTTCACAGAGCTTCGTGTTTTAAATAGAGATGTATGTAAATTGTTGCTAGAGGTTATGTTGCACATTGGGTTTTTTTTCCCCTCCTTATGAAATTTTCTAAATGATGTATAGGTTCGTATTGTCCTGGAAGGTGTTGACAAGTTCAGCAATTTGATTGGATCGGTATATTATCCTGATGGGGACTCAGCAAAAGACCTTGCACTGGAGCTTGTTGAAACTGTATGTGCTTACATTGTAGTGCAATTACTACAAATAAATAAATAAATATATATGTGTGTGTGTGTGTGTGTGTGTGTGAGATAAATGATTAAAATTTTTATAATATTAAATTATGGATTCTTTTTTTTTTTTTCTGCTCCACTTTATGTTTTTGGTGACACATCTTGTGTGGTTTTGGCTTGTAACAGATCATGTGTCCATTTAATCATTCTATTGACATGAGATTTGTAGATTATAGAGTAAGGCAGCTTCAAAAGGCATATTTTCAATGCTTGAACTGTGCATCATTCACAAAGAAATATTAGATGTTAGAATCTGAGGAAAAAAAAATGTCTTTTACATTCTATATTTTAGGATTCTCTGGTGGTGTTGAAGGCAAAGAAGGATGAGGCTATGTTGTTTGGTCAAAAACTGCCAAGTATTTCCCTTTGAATTCTGTGGCCTGACTTGGACCTTATTGACATGACACGAATTTGGCATTTAGTACTAACTGTTACATTCTTTTTACTTGTGATTACATTCTCTCGAGGCTTTATAATTTTTTTTTTCTTTTTTTTCTTTTGAAAACTTATTCGTCTTGTGTGCGGTATTTGAGTCATTGCTTGCCTAAAGTTTATTTCATGTGCTAGATGTCTCTACCTGACAATTGTTAATAAGGCCATCTAAAAGGATGAGTGCATAGACTGCTAATAACAAAAATTCTTCTCTCTATCCCTCCAGGGTTTAGCGAAGTATGTTGAATGGAGTGCAAATATGATGGAAGAAGATGCCAAGCGGCGGCTGAAGGCTGCAGAGCTTCAAGCCAAGAAAACAAGGTTGAGGATTTGGACAAACTATGTTCCTCCGGCTACAAATTCAAAGGCAATCCATGACCAGAATTTCACAGGAAAGGTAATAATGAGTCCCAAGCAATGCTTATCTCAATTTATTTATTTCTCCATGCCAAAAATTTATTCTAAATTGCATTTGGCTTTTTCCAGGTGGTGGAGGTTGTAAGTGGGGACTGTGTTATTGTAGCTGATGACTCTGTCCCATATGGAAGTCCATCAGCAGAGCGTCGGGTCAATCTGTCAAGTATTAGGTGTCCAAAAATCGGCAATCCTCGGAGGGAGGAAAAGCCGGCTCCCTATGCCCGTGAAGCCAGGGAGTTCTTGAGAACACGACTTATTGGCCGACAAGTATGAACTGTCATTACTATACCTTTTTTTGTTATAATATAAATTTTGATTTAATTATTGATTGTATGACTTTTTCAGGTGAATGTTCAAATGGAGTATTCTAGGAAGGTCAGCATGGCAGATGGACCTGCAGCTGCTACTGCGTCTGCAGATTCCAGAGTAATGGATTTTGGATCAGTTTTCCTATTGTCTCCTATTAAGGTTGAGGGTGATGATACCCCCTCACCTGCTCCACCCGCTTCTAGCAGCCAGGCTGGGGTTAATGTAGCTGAGCTTTTGGTTGCCCGTGGATTTGGCACTGTTATTAGGCATCGAGATTTTGAGGAGAGATCAAACCATTACGATGCCCTTCTTGCTGCTGAATCCCGTGCCATTTCTGGTAAGAAAGGTATTCATTCAGCTAAGGATCCTCCGGTAATGCACATAACAGACCTGCTTACGGTGAGAAATGTTACCATTATACTAAATTCTTTTCTTACTATCATATTCTGCATTATAAGTTTAATTATTTTTGTTATTTTGTGTGTATCATTCAGGCTTCAGCCAAGAAAGCTAAGGATTTTTTGCCATTCCTGCATCGGAGTAGGAGAATACCTGCCGTTGTTGAATATGTCCTCAGTGGTCATCGTTTTAAGTTGTTGATTCCCAAAGAAACGTGTAGTATTGCCTTCGCATTCTCTGGGGTCAGGTGTCCTGGTCGTGATGAGCCCTATTCAGATGAAGCTATTGCACTAATGAGAAGAAAGATAATGCAGAGAGATGTTGAGGTTTTCCCCTATCTCTGAGAAACTGGTAATTTCCCACTTGTTGCTTCTACTGCTTTGATAAATCTGTATCTATTGTACAGATTGAAGTTGAAACTGTTGATAGAAATGGAACTTTCCTGGGATCCATGTGGGAATCAAAGACAAATCTGGCAGTTTCTCTCCTTGAAGCTGGCCTAGCAAAACTTCAAACTTCCTTTGGCAGTGACAGGATTCCTGACATCCACCTTCTTGAACAAGCTGAGAAATCAGCCAAGAGGCAAAAACTGAAAGTAAGAAGCAGAACTTGCATTATATTACCACCATTTTCCTCTGTCAAATATGCTAAATGGAGATTATGTTGCAGATTTGGGAGAATTATGTTGAAGGGGAGGAAGTGCCCAATGGTGCAGTTGTGGAAAGCAAACAGAAAGAAGTGCTAAAGGTGCTTGGAATGCAAGTGCATCAAGTAATACCCTTTTCATGTGTTGTGCAATGGTAAATGACATGTATTATTGATATAATTTTCAGGTAATGGTTACAGAAGTCTTGGGCGGTGGTAAATTTTACGTCCAGACAGTTGGGGATCAGAAAGTGGCCTCAATTCAGCAGCAGCTTGCTTCATTAAGTCTTCAAGAAGCTCCTGTAATTGGTGCTTTTAATCCTAAGAAGGGTGATATAGTCCTTGCTCAGTTTAGTGCTGACAATTCCTGGAATCGAGCTATGGTTAGTAACTGACTGATACCTAGGTTCTAACTGTTAAATCTCTCTCTTGCTCTCTCTCACATACACGCTAAACTACTTCCTTGATGTTAAGAGGCACATTACTATTTGCTGTGTAGTTTTTGTATTCATTACTTGGTATAGTAAATTACTGTTCAAGTATTTCAGCATTTGGCTTCTCCAAGAACTCTGGATTAATTGCCTCAATGAGTGTGAGAGTGGGTTGCAGGAAGTGGGGAATTGGAAACTGGGATCTCAAGGAGCAAGTTGATGAGATGCACAGTGGAAATGTTTTTGAAACATCTTAAAGATACTAAATATAATAACTAATTGTAAACCTTTTTGTCCTTTTCTTAGAACAATGAGTCACATTTCAATAGCAGTTAGCTAAAGTGGTTGGACCAATAACCTATAATCTGATCATTTTCTTTCTTCAGCTAGCTCAATTATCTTTCATACTGTTTTGTTCTAGTTATGAAACAACCTGCACATAGACTACTGTTTCCCCCCCTTTTAAAAAATAAAATAAAATAAAATAACCCCACATCTTCTCTTTTCTTCCCCTTTCTCACATTTCCTCTCTGCTTATATGCATTTAAATGTATGATTTATTTGCCTTTATGTTTCCATAATTTTTTTCCAATTGATTTGTCAAGATTGTCAATGCACCCCGAGGACCTGTGGAGTCCCCAAAAGACAAGTTCGAAGTGTTCTACATTGATTATGGGAATCAAGAGGTCGTTCCTTACAGTCAGTTACGTCCTATTGATTCCTCAGTATCTTCTGCACCTGGTCTTGCTCAGCTATGCAGCCTTGCATATATGAAGGTTCCAGCCTTGGAGGAAGATTTTGGCCAAGAAGCAGCTGAATTTCTGAGTGAGCACACATTGAACAGTTCAAAAGAGTTCAGGGCCAAGGTTGAGGAAAGGGACACTTCTGGAGGAAAAGTGAAAGGGCAGGGAACTGGGCCAACTCTTGTTGTAACTCTTGTTGCTGTGGATGCTGAGATTAGTATAAATGCTGCCATGCTTCAGGTATGAATAGCATCTGTCTTGTTTGCTTTGTTTTTCCTGAGAAGATAGAGGCTCTTGGTACTATCTCCTCTTGCAAAATGTGCAAGTAATAGAATTGGCATAGCCTCACATATTCTGCAAAATGATAAATTGCACCGTTGTCATGGAAACTACTATGTAAAGAAATTTGATGCTTGCAGTTTCTCACCCGAGCTACCCAATTCTAAATTGTTTATCATGAAAAATGTAACCATGTATCATGCTGAAATCTTAAATTGTGGAGGAACTCTTCTTGATTTACCTTATGAGCTTTCCACCATTCACCTTATTTTTTTGGTTGGTTTTTTGACAACCCAGACAAGTCAGTCTTGTAATGCTTTAGTTCTATCTGTGTTTGTTGGTTTGGTGGTACAACATTTGGACCTATTTTGATGCAGAATGATTAGAAATACACCACTTATATGGCATTTTCTGAATTTTCAGGAAGGACTTGCTAGAACAGAAAAGAGGAAGAAGTGGGACCACAAGGATAGACAGTTGGCCCTTGATAATTTGGAGAAGTTCCAGGATGAAGCACGGACTGCTAGGCGAGGGATGTGGCAGTATGGTGATATCCAGTCAGATGATGAGGATACAGCTCCTCCTGTTAGAAAGGCTGGTGGCCGGCGATAGATATGAGTTTAGTGAGGATACAGCAACTCAAGCAAGCCTAAGAAGAATCTAATTATAGGCATGATTGATTGCTTCTAGTGTATCAGAGCAAAAAAAAGTGACAGCAGTAAACTTGCGTAAGTTTTGTTTTTGTTTTTTTTTCCCCCTTTTTAATTTATTGTTAGCTGAGCGACAATTTTTTTACACATCTTAATAAGGTGAACATAATCCCCGTCTCCTGTTGGGGGCATCGTAGACAATTTTTCCTCATATCAAAGTTGAAAGGTTGTGTTAATTTTGGGGTGTCTTTATTCTATACCTATAGTCAGTATCCTCCTACAAATTGATAACTTTTATATATTCAGTTAGGTGATAATGTCACACCCAGAAGCAACTCCTGTAAGGCTGTAACGCTGCATGTTAATAGAGCCACTCAGGCGACAAGGAATGACAACTGACATATTGAGCAACCTAGTTTTGCAAACAAGAAACACAACTAGGCATACTATCACCTACATATGGAGGCAAATTGAGAAGCATCAAATTCATAGAGTCAAAACAATCGATTAAGGATAGGTCTAGGATTTGCTTTAATGTTCTTGAGGTAATTTGACTTATTTAAGTTTTTAAGTAAATTTTTAAGACGGTTTGGGTCCCTGAAGCTAAATAGGATCTGATCTGAAAAAGCTTTTCATAAAGGAATAAAATATTTACTTTTTTTGAGTTTGCAAGACCAACATTTGTAGCCACAAAAAATAGTAGACAAAGCTAAGTGACATTTCTTTAGGCATTGTACCTGTTCATAATCAATTTTAATCATATGGTTGCATTAGCCAGTGAGTCACATATTGAATTTAATGGTTCTTGGAGAAAGATAAACACCTTTTGTACACGATTTAATTGAAAATTTTAATTGTTCTTGGTGAAAGATAAACACCTTTTGTATGCACGGTTGAATTTAATTGAAAACAAGGTGAAGCAGAATTACTTACCCTGCCCCTTCTCTAGGTGGGGAAAACCTGTGTGTGTGTGTGGGGGGGGGGTAGATTAGGTTTGAGGCATGTTGGAGGGATTTTACCATACTTATAAGGTGGTTCTGACATTAATAATAGTAGTCGTAAGAGTACCAAAAGAGGAAGAAAACAAATATTTTAGAAAATAGTTATAAAATATGTGCAAAAAGAAGAAGTTATTATATATATATATATATATATATATATATATATATATATATATATATATATATGGTAAGGTTCAAGTTACACTAGGTTTAGCTCTCAGCAATATTACACTACTCAATAACTTGTTATAGAAGCCTTACTTATCCCACCAGGCTCACAATCCATTCTGTTCAGTTTCACCCATGTGGATTTGGGCTTGGACGTGAGCAGCCCATTAGATACATGATCAGGCTCCACTACATCGTCCGTTGAGAAATCTGGCACCTCTTCATTTTTTTTGAAACCGCGCTAATCACTGCCTTCCCAGTCCCGTGTGTAACGTTCCCATTAAGTGTGCCGTTGAATCTGTTATGCTCATGATTAGGCTACTGATCTGTCGGGATACTTCCTATAATCTTGCTCCTTTCAACATCGTCATTAATGCTCTCCTTAAGGTTAACTCTATTGGTCTCAGAGGTTATCACCGGCGCCGCCATCACCGGATTTTGATCACTCATCCCGCCTTCCTTACCACTGTGGGATTGATTCATGTCATACTTCTGTGGAGTTCTTGGACGACTTCCCGAGGCTTTTAACCAGTTACCATACTGGTATTCGACCTCTCCATTGCCTTTTTTTGCAGCAAAATGCTCTGCACAATGCCTTATATCATGTCCCAAAAGACCACAAAAATGGCAGAACATAAGCAACCTCTCATACTTAAAGGTAACCCACGTGCGCTCCCCATCCGCCGTCCCAGCTATGTAACCTCCACGTCGAAGAGGTTTAGTAATTGGAAGGGCAACCCGAACTCTCATAAATAAATTTTGTTCCTCCTGTCGCCTCCATTTTTCAACCTCCTCCACAGCACCCAATCTGCTCCCTATCCTTGACGCCACAACGGAAGAAATCATGTCAAAAGGGGCCCCCAGATTTGAACCCAAATAGATGCAGTGTCCCATTTGATGTTTGTTGCAGTCATTCCCTTATGCCACCTTTTAATCATAAGAAGTTGATTGTCAAAGGTCCATGCCCCCCCCACCCCCCCCCCCCCCCCTTTATTACTCTGCTCATGTCAAATTCACTATTGAACTTGAACTGGAACAAATTTGGTCCGACCTCCAAAATGTGGAGCTTATTTTCCAATCCCCAAGCTCTACGTATGGTATTCTTTACTGCAGTTGTGTTGAAAGCTTTGCAAGTTACGAATTTGCCAATAAGACTCAGATTACAGCTCTCTATTTCTTCCAATCTTCCTTCTTTCTTTCCTCCTTTGTAAGGCTTGTTGTCCAGGGTTCGATCTTGACTTTGTCACAGCCAAAAAAATCAAGCAAATGTCAAATTTTATGGGGTTCAAGTGATAATAAAGCGAATTATAAACACTCAACATTCAAAAGATTCTATTTCTAGTCAAAGCCTTCATAAGATGCAAACTTATTTTCTTGGTTTCTTAAGGTAAAAGAAACCAAATAGAAGTTTAGGAGATAAGTAGCAAAATTTTAACAAATCCCTTAAAACAAAAAGCCAAATATATATATATATATATATATATATATAAGGGAAAGAGCCGGTACAAAAAAATCATTAACCCTCATTTTGGTTCTCATATACATGACGTGAGGGTCAAACCGAAAAGCCACAAAGGGAGACTGAACTCATGAATTTTACTGATCGATTCTAATAACATGATGCCAACAAGCTCAACTTGAAAAAGAGTGTCGGTTGTTTTGCTTTGCCTCAAAAGAAGAGTAAATCATTTAAGTCATTTATGTATATAGTGTACGACAATTACCTTATATCATATTTAATGCTATACAATCTATCCCCTCATTGGGTAGGTCAAATCTGCCTAATTATGCTTTATATATTGGCATGTTAGAGTGATAGAAGTCACATAAACCCCGAAACTCAAGATTAGTAGTACATGTCAAAGCGGGAGCAGGGAAAAGGGGATCAATCATTACCTATAAATAGTCCTACCATTTATACATAAGGGAGTGACTATAAGAACTCACAAAAATAAAGTTGTTACTTTGTTGAACTAGACTCAGCATGATTTTATCATTGGAACTAAAGTTGGCCTTATCATTAGTGTCACCGGTGAACCCTTCGAGAAGAATCATTTTTACAAATGTTTGTGTTAGTATTTGTGCACGTTGGCTTTCACGATTTTTCCTTCCCAAAGTATTCCACCTCCCACGCATAAGAAAGTAAATTAATGGATGAAAAAACAGCTTGAAAAAGAAATAAAAAGACGATCTTTTTTGCACATTTCTTTCCTTCCTCATTTTTTCCGGGAAAAACTTTAACAAACATATCACAAATAGGGGAGGCAAATGGGCGGGTTGGGTCATAAATGGGTCGGTGGTGTGATTACTCATTTATGACTCATTTATATATAAATTAATTATCCATTACCCGCTCAATCCATTTAATTAGTAATCCACCCATTTAACCCAATATGACCAAAATACCTCTAAAATCCATTTAATCAGTAATCCACCCATTTAACCCAATATGACCAAAATACCTCTAAAACTAGTTGAATATCCTATTGACTTTCAAAATTACCAAAATACCCTTAAATACCCAAAATAACTCAAATGCTCCTACACTTTCAAGATTACCAATATACCCTTGGACATCCAAAATTACCAAAATATCCCTAAAATGTCCAAAATTACACAAAAGACACTAAAAAGCCAAAAATTCCCAAGATAATAACATTTGATTAGCAATAAATGTCATTTTTTTCCCTTTTCCTAATGGGCAAATCAGTAAGGCAATTTTGCATGGTGAGACAGTGTCTGTACTTTCCTTTTTCTTAGAGTGTTAGGTCATTACTGCAATAACTTCTTTGAAGAGTTGCATGGAAATGTTTCCCATTACTAGTTTACTAAGGCAGTGAACTAGTGATGGTTTTGTACTGTCCTTAATTTAAGACAGGAGACTATCGTTGCATTTTAGAGCAAGTGGTCGCATTTCAGTACATGTGGTCGCATTTCAGTACATGTGGTCAACAAAGAAAATACTTACTGTTTTAAAAAAATAAAATTGGTTGCTTTTGATATATATATATATATATATATATATTGGAGAGAAAATTAGACTACAAGAATATACTCAAGAGAGAGAAATTGAAGATAAGTAAAGGTTTAAAGGACTACAAGAATATATCTCTGGCTGATTATAAGCAGCTAAGTGCTCAAAAATAAGATATAAATCATTACTAAAAAGAGCATAATTTGACAGACATACATTAAAAAAGAATAAGTGTGGGGAGTAAAAAGACCCTGATGGGGATGTGGGCCTTTGGGCCATGCTAAGGAAGGCCGACCTACTCTTGGGTTTAGAACTTGTTAGTATTACGGGTCGGCCCATACGCCGAGGATCCGAGGATCCAGCCGGGGGTGAATTTTCCTTCGGACGGACACCGGAGGACCCGGGACTTCATGGTAAAGGTTAGGGAATGACACGGTCAAGACCAATGGTTAAAGGGAGTGAACCCTTGAATGTCCTAGAAGCACCGATGTTAGAGAAATACCAAAGATAAAGGCTGCCACCTCCATATTAAAGACCCTGCACCTACCACCCTGGCCGCATTAATGGGGAAGTGACACCTGAACAGTGGAAGGGAAACTACTGGTTACTATTCAAAGGCACTGAGAAAAGAAATATCTAGGCTAAGGGGGAGTTGGGGCAACACGTGTACAAAGTATCAAAAAGAGGAGTATTTAAGGAGCAACCTAGAACAGGAAGAAGGGGTTCCTTTTTTTGTAATCTAAAAGAAAAAGAAAAAAAGAGAAAGAGATAATATAAGAACAGCTCTCGGCTTACGTCCGAGCAGGTTGATTACAATATTCCTTGTTGTTTTCAAGCGTTTGCAATCTTTAGCTTGTCATTTAATCCTCAGACACTTTTAACCTGGGTTTCAAGCCCACACTCTACAAATTCATATTGTTTAAGGCTCATTGGGCCTGAGCCCGTAACTGTTCTTGGGGCCAGGTGCAAGTGTGCACTTACAATAAGCTAATCACAACCAAGAGACTCCGTTAGAACCATAGAAGCTTCTAAAAGAATAAGCTAAAATATATATTTTTAAAATTAATCAAAGAGAAAAAAAAAAAAAAAGGACAACCAAAGAGGGAGGGTACTTGAGATCAGGGGAGGGGGAGAGCTAAGGGGGGGGCCATGGACAGAAATAATGGTCCCTTGTAGATTTTTATTAAAAACATATAATGCATTTATATAGTTGACTAATGAATTCTTTGATCCTCTAATTACTCTTATGTCATATAGAGTTCATAAAATTAAAGTTTATTTAGTGTATACCATACATAATTTAATTATGTTTTATTTTATTAAAAATTGACTGGTACAATTTTAGACATGTCAAGAGTTACCTTTATTTATTTATTTTCTTTGCAAAAATGTAAATACTTATTTGATGCAAATATTTTTGTTTACATAAGAAATATTATATGTTAAATCAAATTACAAACATTCTTAATGTGTAAAAAATAAATGAATGTGATATATATGTGTGTGTTATTCTTTGGATTTAATTATATATATATGGGATTAAATCATGTAAGGATGTGGTGTAATACCCATATTTTATCCATTCAATTCCAATATGCCACATCATCTTATCACATATTTAAAAATAAGTATAACCACACCCAATCAATTCTAATACCCATATATAAATCCAACTAAATTGAGAGTTTATTGAAAAATTATTAAATGTGGTAGGAAGCATTGAATTTTAAGTAAAATGCTGATGTAACAATTTCTAATTGGATGGTGTAAATATGGGTTTTACACCCTACTGCCATTGCTTGAGATACCGGCAATGCAATAAACAACACAAAGATCATGCCACCAAAGGTCCATACCTTTTTTTTTCTCAAAAAAAAAAAAAAAAAAGTCGTACCACTAAAGGTCCATACCATACCCATAAAGGTACACTTGGAGATAGGGTTTTATTTGAATGAAGATATTTATAAATAGCTCAAGCTAGACTCGGAAAAATGTCTATTTATGTTTCTTTAATTAAAAACAAGTTAAGCTCAAATATAATGATGTCTTTTTGAACAAGTTCATGAGCATAAGTCTCAATTTAACTATATATAGTATTATATTTTTATCTTGTCTAAATATATACTTCTATAGATTTAAGTTTGGATTTTTTAAGTTTGTAAATAAGCTTATATGACATACAATTATTATTTGGAGTTTATTGATAATATAAACAATCCACTTATAGTATAAATTCATAAATTTGTGAAGAGATTAAAAAAATTTTAAGCTTGGTTTTACTGTAAGATTGTATCCATTAGGAGACTTAATGTGGTACATATAGCATTTATTTGAATAATTTTTTTTGACCTAAAAAAAAAAAATTTGAGAGAGTTTCAACCTATAGCGTTCACTCCTGATGATGCTCTTTATCATCAGACCAAAACACCAAATGGTTTTTGGTGTAGGCGGGGATTGAACCTCAGATTTCTTATTCAAGAATTAGAAATTTTACCAATTGAGCTAACTATAACCCACATTTATTTGAATAATTTAATTGTTATATATTCAGATTTATTTTATAATAAGAGCAATAGGTGTAAATAGAGAACCAATGTTATTCAATAAAGAGTTGCCTTTTGGTGATCAGACATCTCCTTGATAGAAGGAGTATAAATATAGAACCATTATTAAATGGGGATCCCTAGTCTAGCCTTGAAAAAACTTCCCATCAAAGGGTTTCTAAGGAGAAGCCATAGAATAGATGAATTCATTCATAATTCTTCATTCGTGGTATGTTCTTCTATGTGATTCTTCATTTTATAGTAAGTTTTCTCTATAGAATATTTAGACAACAATGGCATGAGGTATGTTAATTTCTTCCATTGTTTTAGATTTTCTCACATTTACAATATACGAAAATAAAAAAAAGTAATCAAGTAGCTTGTGAACAAGCTTAAGCTTGTTTGACAATAAAATGAACCAAACTTGAACATGTAAACTTGTTTTGTGATGAGCTCGAGCTTAGCTCATATTCACAATAAAAATAAATGAACAAGCTTGAACTTTTAATACTTTGCTTGACTCAACTTATTTACTGCCTTACTTGGGGAACCTTGGGAAACCCATTAGGAAGAGGTACATATTCTTATAATTGATCACCATAAACTTAAAAACCATTAAATCAGCCAACATGGATAGAGGAATGAGTTGCAGCAGGCAGTAGAGGAGATCAAGTAGTGGTGGCTAAGAGGGGGAGGAAAATAGATGGAAAAAAGGAAAAAGATGAGGAAAATAGAAACAAATAAAAAGGAATTTTATTTCCTTTTCATAGTGTTTAAAATTACATACTTTTAGTGTCTTAAAACTATGTTGTTTTGAGCTTAGTTAGTACTTAATACACATATTAGCACTAGGCATGGATAGAAGGGTTCAATCAAAACACTAGGGGAACATTATAGCTACAATCCAAATTTTCAAACTTTAAGAATTAAAATTAAAATTATCACAAACTTTTAAAGTCAAATTGCAATTTAGTCAAAATTTACTCACAATATAATTTTTCATAATGCTACTATGTAAGACTTTTAAATGAGATGCATGGAAATTGGAAAGAATCCCAAACCTTAAATAATTAGGTATACCTGTTTCTTGTGGGAGAAGGAAAGATATTAAAGAAACAAATGAGTAATTTGGCACAATTAATTTCTAGATAAAGTAAATTTGTTGAGATTTAATTATCACAGTTTTAAAAATTAGACCGGACTGGCCTATTGAACTAAGAATTGAAATCGGTTCGGTAAAAACTGGCCAAAACTAGTCAAAAATCGGTTTCTTTTTTGGTTCTTTGAATGTTTTGGTTTTTAAAACCATGCTAGTTATACATAACTAAATGTGTATATAATATCACTTTAAAATATAAATAAAAACTAAACTATACACCTTTAAATTAAATTTATCAAAACACTTTTAACCATACATTGTTGTTTGGAGACATTTTTTTCACATGCCATGTGGCCCAATCTTGTTGGGCAATACTTGCTCAATCGACAAAAGAACAGGTTAATAAAAAACGGGCTTAACAAAACTGATTTGCTGATTGTTAAATTATTTTATTTTAGGCGAAAAATCCATTTTCGTCTTTACATTTTCACGCGATTCCTACTTTGGTCCTTAACTTTTTTTTCCACCGCTTTTAGTCCCTATCTTGAAAAACGCGTTTCGTTTTAGTCCTTGTTGTTACATCAGAGACGGAAATTGCACATATGACAAACAGAACTATTAAAATAATAATAAAAATTTTTATTTTGGCATTAAAAAATGTGACGTGAGCATCTAAATTAAAAAAAATTAATTTATTAATTTTAACTAAATAAAAAATTTAAAAACAGAAAGAAGAACAAAAAATCATATGAATTGAGATCTAAGTGTGTCTTGAACAAGAACACAATCTCAGATCTAAAAACACAAACTCATAAATTAAAATCCAAAAATTAAAAATCTCAAAATCACCATTTTCTCAAACCCAACAAAATCATCAAGTTCCAAAGTAGCAAATCAATCCAAAAATACAACCCAACCAATCCAAACAAAAAAATCTCAAACTCAGAAAAACCCATCTCAAGCAAGTAGATTTGAGATTTGAGATCTGGGAGACCACATCTCTGCTTCACACAATGCAGAGAGAGAGAGAGAGAGAGAGAGGACTGAGGAGAGATATCAGATTAGAGAAGGGAGATCCCTGACCACATCTCAGGCCGATTTGACTCGTTTACAGTGGGTCGGACCGAGAGGTGGAGACGCCAACAGACTGGTTTGTGGTGCGGTTAGAAGCGGTGATCGGTATCAGTGGGGTAGCCTTGCTAGTGGGTAAAAAGCCGGTGCCGGTGATCGAGTGGAGGCTATTAAAGTCCGGCTACGACTTGGGCTGCAATTCAATGTGACCAATCCATACCATCTACCGATTGATACATAACTATCGGCCAGGGCATCTGAGGAGGATCTACGATCTACCGTCAATTTCTATATATCCTATTTGCAGTCTACCTAGTGGTGGTAGAGGGGACCGCAAAAGGGTAATAGATCGGAGTAGCTCGTCAACAACCCTAGTTAGATCTTCTAGAGATCTGGGCAGCTAGGTATAATATGTAAATTCTACATGGATTTTTTATGAGTTTGAGATTTTTTTTTGTTTGGATTGGTTGTGTTGTATTTTTGGATTAATTTGGTATTTTGGAACTTTAGGATTTGATGATTTTGTTGGGATTGAGAAAATGGTGATTTTGAGATTTTTAATTTTTTGATTTTAATTTCTGAGTTCGTGTTCTTGGATCTGGGATTGTGTTCTTATTTAAGACACACTTAGAGCTCAATTCATATGATTTTTTGTTTTTCTTTCTGTTTTTAATTTTTTTATTTAGTTAAAATTAATAAATTATTATTTTTAATTTAGATGCTAACGTGGTATTTTTTAATGCCAAAATAATTTTTATTTTTATTATTTTAATAGTTCTGTTTTCCATATGTGCAATTTTCGTCTCTAATGTAACGGCAGGGACTAAAACGAGACGCGTTTTCCAAGATAGGGACTAAAAGCGGTGGAAAAAAAAAGTTAGGGACCAAAGTGAGAATTGCGTGAAAATGTAGGGACGAAAATAGGTTTTTCGCATTTATTTTATTGAGTTTGAGTTTTTTTTTTTTTTTTTGAGAATGAGTTTGAGTTATTTAAATTTGATAATAGTGATTGTTTATTATTATTTTTATAAATAGTAATGGCTTAAGAAATTAAATTAAGTCATTATTATAGACTTTTAATTTTTTTTTTAAAAATCCTCTAGTCATTGTTATGTAGGGTTGAAATTAACCAAGGTATTCATAAACAGTTTGAGTTTGACTCAATTAAAAGTTCATTCATGTTTATAGACAAATTAAGTTGAGCATTAGTTTTAGGCTTGTTTAATAAACAAGACAAACCCAAGCAAGGAAAAAGAAAGAAGAAAAAAAAGAAATGGTTCATGAACAGGCTAATGAACATGAGGGCATGATACAAAAGCCTGTTTATGAGTTTGGTAATAAGCGTGATATGAGTTTTACAATTAAACTCACATCTTACGAAACTTTTAAGCAATTGGGAGTTGTGATCATTTGGTCCATTTGTCCAAACCAAATAGGCTTTATATATGCATGGTGATGTACTTGCATTAGATCTCAAAATCAAAAGCTTGAAATTGAGCTTGAGTTCAGCTTGATTAATGAATCAAGCTGAACTCAAGCTTTTAATTTTTTTTTTGATAAGCAAGCTTTTAAACTTTTTGGCAATCTCAAACGTTATTTATAGGCTTAGTACATGCGCAAATTTAATCATTCACTACTTGACAAAGTTTGACATTTTTACAGCCTTAGACTTGCCAATTAGTTATACTAGTAAGTTGTTTATGCGATGCAAGGATAATTTTGTGATAATTTATGTAAGACAGTTTTGGATAATGTTGTACATATATTATAAAGAAAAAGTAAATTAAATTAGAGCAAAGAAACATATATATTTTGAAATATTAAAAATTAGTTTAGTAGTTTTACTACATATTTGTAACATTTTTAAGGTAAGATTAAAAAAAAAATCATAAAACCAAAAATAAATGCAAAAAATAATGGGATCATGAAAATCAACTAATTTGTATTGTATTCACATATTTCATACCATAAAATGAAAATATGCCCACCTCTCTGACCGTCTTCCACTCATCGATAGTGTGACATTAAGACATGGAGTGGGCAAGTGTGTATGCATAACTACATGTGTCTTATAGATGATTTAAAATTAAACCATGGTAGAAAATGACTTTACATTGTGCCCAAAATATTATCTCTACTTATATACCCAAAACAAAAACTATCCAACCAAATTGCCTAAATCTAAAATCATATTTAAGGCACTAATTTAAAAAGAAAAAAGAAAAAAAATTACTAGTAGAGAGGCCTGTATAATGGAAGTAATGACCTCTCAGATTTTTCTCACTTTCAAATGTTGTATTTAATTTTGGTAATATATAGTGAAATAATGCATTTTATTTAACAATAGACAATATTTATGTCTCTCAATCTCTCTCCGGGCTTATCTGGTTAGTTATTATTATTAGCCCTTACTCTTTTTTTTTTTTTTTAATACTAAAACAGTGAGTATGTTAAAAGACATGACAAATAAAGAAATGTGTTGTGTAAACTTAGGCAATTAATAAAATATTAATGAGATAACAGTAAAATTAGTCAATATGAACTTTTAGGTAACAATAAAAAAATCTTAATAAAAGAGATAAAAACAAGGATAAATGCAAAATTAGAGCGATACTTGGCAGGACCTTATGCACTCTTGCATAAAGTCTGCTATATATATATAATTATATAATTTCTTTTTTCAGAAAGCTTTTATATATGTATTGTTTTGATGGGTAATTCTTAGGTATTCTTAGAGTACAAAAAATAGTGCTTAATTCTCTCACATTCATGGTAAGGTCCCCTCATTAATTTTACAATAGGATCTACCATGAATGTGAGAGGAAGAAGCACCATTTCTTCGTGCTCCGAGAGTATTTAAGAATTTTCCAGTTTTGATAATAACATCCTGATATTATATTGTGAAAGGCACCAATATATAAAGGGCACGGTAAGCAAGTGCCCGAATAGGTTTAAGATTAAGTTCAGAGTTATAATATAAAATTTTTTTGAAGAAAAAAAAAATACACTTGATAATAATCATGGGCAATTGGGCATACACACAAATTCTGATTCATGGGCGCACACAAATGCATTATGATGGTTATATATAAGTACTATCTGGCATTCCATCAATCATCAACTTTTCTGACAACAAAAATAAAATCCATAATTTTCAAAATCCTCCACTTGTAAATTAATTTTAACTTGGACACAGTAAGGAAAGGATCTATCACAGCCTGATAAGATTACCAGATTTACACTCTTCATGCGTTTAAATGTTCGTAACAAAGCCAGATGGTCATATGATACGACCAGCCAAGAATTGACCTACGCAAGCAACTAAGCTCAAAATTTACCAAAAATGAAAGTGATAACATCAAAACTCCCCCTTTTCTATCGTTTTAAGTTTCACGTCTGGATCCCCCCCTTCGACGAGGAGCAGCAGCATCTTCCTTCTTCTCCTTCTCTTCTTCATTATCTCCACTGCTTCCTTGATTATTAGAAGTGTCAGCAACTTCTGTTTTCTCCTTTTCCACTCTTGCCTGCTCATGAAAAAATAAAAGTGTAAAAAACTCCTCAAGGATTTCCATAGAAGCTCACTAGGACAGAAAACAAAATGCCAAATAAGAGGAGAGGAGTTCAACTTCAACACTCACCTGCTTCTTCTTCCCACCAAAAATAAGCTTAAAGATTACTGTGAAGACAATCACAACAATCGAGACAAGGATGCCAATTGAGAGATTTGGCTGTTTCTCTCCCTTCTCAATGAGATCCTGCAAAGACAAGCTCCGATTTCAGGGCATATTCCTAAAATCATCCACAAGTGGAGATATTGAGAGGAGAGTCCCATAACTTACATATATCTTAAGCTTGTATGTACTTAAAATCGGAAGATCTGCAATCTTGTATAGGATGTCAAATACTTTCTTCTGCAGGAATTAAATGCAACTTTTGGTCATATATAGAGTACCAATCAATAAAAATAAAAAATAAAAACCCCAAAATTAAGACTACCCATCTCATTACCTGGAAGCTTGTAAGACTACTATCTGAACCAGCAGCTAAATCTTCAGCCTTCTGTTTTTCTTTCTCAACCTCAAATTTTGGCTTCCAAGTGGTCTCCCGGTATGACTCAGCAGTCTTCTCATCTTTCGCAATCAAAAAATTGTCAAACAAAATACCGTCTTGCATTGTCCAAATCTCAATTCCAATAGCCGCAACAGGCTCAAAGTCAGGTCTTTCAAGTTCAAAGTAGTCAGGGTTTGGAATTTCCTGAGGCTTCCAAATGCCCTTGTAGTTGGGGTTATCAATAAGTGGGGGATACCATTTTCCCTTGTAAGCTGGATTACTCTTCATGGGCTTCTTCCATTCACCGCAACCAGGGGCTGACTCACACTTAGGGTTATCAATCTTGGGAGCCTCAAATTCACCATCCTCTTCATCATCCCAGTCTTCTGGTTTTGCTGCATCAGGATCGTCTATCTCCTCAGGCTCATCATCTAGCCATCCTTCAGGTTTCACAGCTTCCTCATCTTCAATTTCCATGGGTGCATCCTCATCCCAATCGTCTGGCTTTACTGCATTGGGGTCAGGAATTTGCGCTCTCTCATCCCAGTCTTCAGGCTTCTTATCATCTGGATCAGGAATTGTCTTGGCAGGAATGAGTGGAGGCTCAAAATCTTCAGCTGAGAGGAAATTGGCCTTCTTCTTCTCCTCCCCATCGATGAGAATTCGCACGTCATTGTTCGGTTTCAAAATGGCAGTATACACATGAGATAGCTTGTCTGATGGGACAGAGGGCGGGAACTTGAGGTGATGTTCCACGTATTTCCCATTCTTGGGATTCTTATGCTTTAAAATGAAGTGAACCTTATTTGTGGCCCCACATTTGTCAGGTCCAAACATGATAGTATAAGGAGACTCATTGTCAAATTCCTTAGCCTTCCATCCGGCGTCCTGTGGTCGAAGATATTTGAGATAGGCACCACCACATTCAAGCCCATTCTGGAGGCGCGTCTCAAATTGAAGGACAACAGTTCCATCCTTAAGACTGACATGGCTATCAAGCTCTTTCACTATTGCATACTTCCTGGCCTTCTCACTCACAAGAAGCCCATAATCATCATGTCCTTCACTCTTAGAATGCTTCCACACACCTTGAACCCAAATTTTTTTTTTAAAAAAAAAGTCAAAAAAAGGTTCGGAATACCCATAAATGCTAATAATATTGTTTGAAATCTCATCACAACAAAATCAACCAAACATTAGTTCACCATCTGAGTTAATAATAAGTAGATAATAGAAACAAAATCCAACTGTCTCAAGGTGCAGGATTTCAGCAAACTTTTGACACTTAAAAATGGGAAAGCATTCAATCACTAATATGATTTTTTTTTTCTTTTTTATGAATTTATTTAACTTATAATTCCCAAATTTTATGAAAAGCTTAAAATGATAGGAAATCTTAAAATTTCATGGTTAATTAATATTCTAAGACTCCCCTTACATGTTGGCGTAGACTCCTGTTGAGATGGGAGGTAGAGCGGACAAAGGTGTTCGAACTAATAGGAAATGGTGGTGAATTTAATCACTTAACTAATATTATAAAATAAAATAAATCTATAAAAAATAATTGTTGTGCTCTGCATACGTACGATTTCTACTTCTAATGAGTACTGTTTCTACCAGTCAAGGAGAAGACTTAACTTAGGCTAGCATCATTTTAAATAAATAAAAACTACAAACACACGCGCAAATTGATTGATGTTGTTGTTTCTATGGTTGAAATAATAAATGTTGCTAATGTTTGTTGGCGAAGGAAGTAGAAATAGTTGCTATTTTTTTTATATGGTTTGTATGTAGCTCATGGATACAAAGATTTGATAAAGATAAAAGTAAAGTGCGTGAGCAACATTGTAATCTAGATTACTTTAAACAGTGGACAATGTTCAGAGTGATCGTGTTAAATCTAAACTGATAATAATAAAATAAAAAAAAAATAAAAAAAGGAAATCATGTAAATTGAAAAATGAATGATTCCATTTCTTTTCAACATCAATCAAAGAAGGCATATTTGAGTAATTTTTCTACCATCGTTGTAATTTGTGATTTGATTATCAAAAAAGTAAGTAAATACCTTGATATTCTTCTTTGTCAGAAACGATCCAACGGCCTTCGAACGAGTCATCGAATGAGTCGTAAAATATCTAAAATCCAAAAACAAAAAATATCAGAATCAGATAGATCTAGTCTAGTCTGTAGTAGACAGTAGACAGACACAAAGAGTAAAGAGTATTTACCGTATGATCATCATCATCAGAAGCGCAAAGCTGATGGAAGGAAGAGCATGCTACGAGAAACAGCAGCCCAGCAACAAATAGCTGAGTCCCTCTCCCCATTCTCTCTTTTCTCTCACTCTCTCAAAACAAATCTAAAGCTATAATATGATATGAGAAAAATGATCTAGTTAGTATTCCTATCCTCGTTGTTGTGATCGTTTTTATACACAAAATTGGAATAGAACAGATCTAATTATAATATAATGTAGTTAAAGAGATTTCTCATTTTAATGCAGGCCATTTAGATCTCTCTCTCTCTCTACCCACTGCCTTCGCGCTGTTTCGACCAATCAGGTTAACCGCCACGTTATATTCACCAATTGAAAATCGCCACGTATACAAGACTGCGTAACAATGAGTCTCTTCTCGCAACTCGTACACGCCTTACTGGACTTTGACCCATTCGCCTTTCCTTTTTTACTAGTCATTTGCCAAAAACAGACACATGGACTTCTCATCCTCAAGGCCCAATCCTTCTTCATCAACTAAACTGGGCTTTTTCTTCTGAATCACCTAACACACCAAAGTGTTGACGGGCTTTATCTTCACAACCCAAACCCAATAAAAATGGTTTAAGTTTAACTAACACAATTTTTTTTTTCCATATAATAAAAATGTATAAGATAAAATATGTCATATCAACTTATAAAAAAAAAATTTAATAAAAGATATTTTGTTCCTAAAAAAATTACTAGTTGAAGCAAACGGAGCTCCCTGTTAGTTTGTTAAAATTCAAATTGTAGAGTCAATTTGGATTCGATTTATCTATTAGATTTATGGAGGATTAAATTGAACAAGATAAGTGTACTAATTTAATAACCGGAACCATTCATTGAAGTACATCATCATTAAATTTAGAATGAATTTTGTACGTAACATTATTCAAGTTTTAGCTGTTCCATTTTATAACTTTAAGATAAATAAATAAATAGGTTATTGATCCAATTCAGCACCCAAATATAATTTACAAACTACCACAGCATTGCCGTTTAGAGCACCAGTAGGATGTATACTCTAATGATTTGCCAAAGATCTTGTAGCTAAATTGACATCTCTTCACGCATAAAGTGCTTAAAATCTGGAGAAAAAAAGTTCAAATTACAAAATTAGCAACATGTTATAATTAATTCTAAAAAGAAAAGAGCACTAATAAAATTGGCACCTCTATACATAAAATACTTAAGGTCTAAAGAAAAAAATGTTCAAACTACAAAGTTAATAACATATTATAATTAATTCTAAAAAAAAAAAAAAAGAGATGCAAAAAAAAAAAAAAAAAACCTATTTTACAATCTTAAACACTACTTTATCTATTTTACTAACTTATTTTACATGTCTCTCTAAATCCTAATTTTTATTTTTACATATAACCCAATAAAATAATATAAATTATCTAATAAAATATTAAAAAATATTTTTATCTCCCTCTCCTCTACCAATCTTTTCCAAGCAACCACAAAATTAAATATTATTTTTTCTTTTACACTCAATAAATACTAAAGTTGCAAACTTAGCTTACGTTAAAAGTAAATTATAATTATAAATTATTTTACCAATTAACTTATTTTTACTACCGTACATAAACCCTTATAATTCACTTTTAACTTATTTTTACTACCATACATAAACCCACTATATTTTTTAACAACACGATATATAGAACCGCTATACTATTTTAACTAGCTTTTACTTTTATCTTCAATTTTCTCAACAATAAACTTTTAATTTCAACAAAATATACAATATCCAATCATATACTTACAATTCATTCATAAGTTACAATTTTTTTATAGCATATAAATCCGGATGAAATGGGATTGTACTGTCTAAAGTTGTAGGTGGTGTTTACACCCAATGCTAGTGCTTAATGAGTAATGAAGGTGGCATCGAGAAAAGTTGATGGGTGACAGGGTCGACTGTGGAACTGAACATGACCGGCCGGGTATGGATAAGATAAAAAGGACAGCTGCACCGCAGTACTGTGAGCAGCATCAGCTAAACGTATCTGTTGAAACCTAATTGGCCTAATTAGAACAATGTTAATAGTACTTCCGTATTTCAGTGGATATATACAACATCATAATCATTATCATAGGAGCATCCAATCAAATAAAAAAAAAAAAATCATAGGAGCAGAAGCCAACAAACCAACATTATTACAATTTACAAGGATTGATTGATAATGATACTACCCTTTAGTCCCAAGTCGTCGAAGCAGAAATAACTTAAAAACATACAGCTGATTTCTACTTTACTGGTGGAAAAACCAAAAGATTAATACTAATATAAGTAGAAATTAAATTTAAAGCTGCTTTGGATCAATTCCAACGGACTGAAGAGTCTCAACGCGGGGGCTGTATGCGTAAATATCTTTACGGATGGTATCAGGGATGACATGGTTGAACTCCTGGATGTGAGCCACCTTCCTAAAACATGATTTCTTGAAATACCTCTCGGCCTCATTCACCACATGCTCAGGCTCAACCACCTCAGGAATGGTCTCTCTTCTTTTCTTATTGACCCGCACTGTTGGGTCGTTCATCAGGTGTTGCGTTGCGGTGTAGATCCCCAGACTCACTGACAGCGATATCATCCCAATGGCCACATACACAGGTACAAAGTCACCCTTCACAGCAACACTACTCGTACTCCCATCATGCGCAAAATCTGCAGTTGGAGCAAAAGCCTTGAGTTTTGGTGAAGTTGAGGTCGCATATGTTGCGCGTCCTCCTCCTAAACCACTCACCATCCGTTTCCAAATACTCTGCACGCACCAACCTCGTATATATATACAGTAAGAGTCAAAGAAGCCAAAGACTATAATTAATACTCGAGCAATAAGTAATAAAGTAAGGAAAACATACCGTAGACCTGAAAGCCATGCTTGCTCGCTCGCTCGGTGATACAAAGTATAGAAACACACAGAATTAAGCTAGCGTATCCTAGACAGTTAGTAGTTAAAACTTTCGGAAACTGATGAAAAGGAGATTCCTAGCTTGCTTGTTGCTGTGCAGATACTGGAACTCACTCTTGCTCTTTACTCTTACTGATAAGATCCTTATCAAAGGAGATATATAAGGTGAAAGTGTTTTTTTTTTTAAAATTGAAATTAGGAGAGGGTTCTAGAGCCGCGTAGCATAATATAGAAGCCGAATGGACACTTGTCACGATATCAAACTGTACACCGAATCGTAGAAGCCTCTTGAAGCAGCACGTCATTTTTACCTCTTTTCTATTTAATTCTTCTTCTTTTTTTACTTAAAGAAGACTATTTTAATTTTTCAATTAAAATTAATCTTATAGTTGTATTGTCCGATAATTTAATCATTTCATATCCTCTTTCATCATTTCAACTACACTATGCATAACATTTCATACTAGAGACTAGAGAGTATAGTTGGTCTTATAGAAATTTTACCAAAATATTCCTTTTAACTTTATAGATATTATACGATTACACAATACTCTGAACTTTGATGCACTTCTCCACATAAGCCATCATGTTCATAATTCATATCTTTTTCAATTAGGGACCGGAAAATTTATTCACCCCACTTGACCAATCTTACCACTTTTTACCTCTCACTAATTTTCAACGTCTCTAAGCTGACAAAGTGGGATGGGTTCACTAGCTCTGCCTCTAACATCTATGTAATTTAAATTATTTATATAGATAATTTGTTTTTATCTTTTTACAAATGTCCAATTACTATTTTCAAAAGATTTTTATTTCTATTTTAGCACTCTCGCAAATGTTCTATTCCCCTTCTTTTTCATTAGTACTCCCCAATCAATCCACTTCACCATATATCTCAGGTAAAGGTTTCTCTGTCACCCTCAGAGACTTCTCTCACTCTGCATTGTGTATGATCATAGCAACATAATAAACCTCCTATATAGTCTAGCCTCAAGGGTCAGCCATATTCCTCCCATGACACATTAAATAGACCACACCTGTATTCAGTGCATCCCAACTTATCAATCGCTTGGACATTAAGAAACCATCTCTCCTCATACCCAGCAGGAATATCTATAGGATTACTGAATTTAATTGGAAAACTTAAGTTACAGTAGCTGACAACCTAAAGAATAGTACCCATTGCCTATTTGTACCCCAGGGAAGGAAAAGCCCCGCAGCTGAATGTCCAGTAATTGAATTTTCCATGTTGGTTTGGCTTGAGGCTAGCATACCAAACGGATGTCAGTTTGGCTAGATTTGCTAGAAGATAGCATATCAAATTGAATCCGCTGGTGCCTTCCTTACCAATAAATGTTGTACACACACACTATGTGACATGCTAAAATATAGATTCAGCCAGTGTAAACAGGAATATGTTGCTAACATACTTCAAACTGATGTTTTCCAATTCCATCTAAGACAGAATATATCTCATTACTCTGAGGATGCAGGCTATCCCCTGCAATGAACTCATGGGTATTTCCATTCAACTTAATAAAGCTACAACCAGCGTTCTTCTTGACCCTCTTAGCACTCATTGACCTCCTAATCTGAACCACATCATCCCATTGCTCTGCATTGGCATAAACGTTAGCCATGACTGAATATACCCCGCCATCTTCAGGCTTCAATTCCATCACATGCTCAGCTGCCTTCTTTGCAATCTCAACATCTCCATAGATTCTACATCCTCCCAGCAACCCACCCCACACAAACACATCACCCGCCATTGGCATACTCTTTATCATTTCCATTGCTTCCCCAATAAAACCAGAGCGTCCGAGCAAATCAGCCATGCACCCATAGTGTTTGAGTTCTCGAGGAACCCCATAGACAGATTCCATCTCATTAAAAAGCTTCTGGGCTTCATGGACTAGACCTGCATGGCTACACCCAACCAAGACACCTAAGAAGCTCACACCGTCCGGTTTAACTCCAGCTTCTACCATTCCAGAGAAGTAGTGCAACAATAGCTGGCCGTGCCCATGCATTGCAAGCCCAACAAGCATGGCATTCCACGTAAACAAATTCTTATCCGGGCTAGACTCAAAAATCTCCCCGGCAGTTTCCATACAGCCACACTTAGCATACAAATCCACCAACCCAGTGGACAAGAAGGAATCTATCCGAATCCTATTTTGTTTAATGTAGCTGTGAATGGTCTTGCCATGTTCCAATTCTCCCAACTGAGCACAAGCAGAAAGAGCAGAAACCAATGCAATATTATCAGGCTTGAAATCTAAAGCCAGCATTTGGTTGAAGAGTTCAATGGCCTCTTTGCATCGGTTCATCTGGGCACACCCAGTTATAATGGTGCCCCATGACACGGTATCTCTTACAGGCATTTCGTCAAACAGCCGATGTGCTTGTGCAATTTCACCAGCCTTGACAAAGCCATCAATCATTGCATTGTAAGAAACAACGTCCCTGTAAGAGCTCTCATTGAACACCCGGTATGCATCATCAATGCGGTCGGATACTGAGTAAACGTGAATGAGGGAATTCAGGACAAACAAATTGGCAGCGAAGCCAAACTTGAAAGCTTGGGAGTGAAGGGTTTTGGCAGTGGGAAAGGCATGAAGTTGGGTGCAAGCCTTAAGAGTAAATGGGAAGGTGTGAAAGTCAGGAGGTATAGAGAAGCGACGCATGCGAGCATAGAGGAGAAGAGCTGAGAGAGGGGAAGAGAGGAGGGTGTGAGCTCTAATGATGTTGTTGTAGCAAAAGGTCGATGGGTTTGGAATGGAATTAAAGATTGAGAGTGCATAACTCAATAAGCTTATAGAGTTGTTGTTGGGGTTGAGAATAATGGTGAAGGTGTGGAGGATGTTACTTAAAATAGGACTCGTTGAATGGAGAAAGAGGAGGCCAGTGGCGATGGTGTGGGCGTGAATTTGGTGGAGCTGTTTCATGCTTTTGCATAATTGCATTGCTTTCTTCTTCTTATGATTATTATTATTTTCTCAAAATGCCGGAACTGGAAGAAGAACTTATAATTAGACACTACTTTTTCTTATTTCTTGCATAACATGGCTTTACAAAAATCTCAAAAATTGTATAATCACCCCAATTATTTTTGTGCAGCACGGTTGATGGGCTCGCCACCTAACTGGACTCACAATCAATTTATCGTTGCAGGTATATGGATATCTTATAACGGAAGCTCTTAAGAGCATTCTCATTAAGAATGCTGAATTTTAACCTCAAGTTTTTAAAAAGCACCAAAAAAACAAGTTACAACAAACATGCTAAAGTTTAAAAAAAAAAAAAAAATAGAACCTGAGCTAAGTGAGCTTTCATCTTTGAAAGTTGACTGTAGCCCAATCTTAAAAAAATATTATCATTTTAATACTTGTGGTGGAAAAGGTAGTTTGTATAGTTGTTTTTTATTATTTTAATGAGTTGTTTATATTATTTTAAATGAAATGGTAAAAATATAGAACCTTTGATGTTAGATGTATTATAAAATAAGTTGTTAAAATTGATAAAGTAACTTTTTGAGATATTAAATGCTAACATTTTTAAAAGTTTTGATGAGAATGCTCTAAGGGCAAGAGTCCTTATCTAAGGCGCAACCAACTAGTCCTCCTTAACAAGTTTACTCTGAGGTTACCTCTTACTTACTCTGATCCTATGTTTTCTCTCCCTCCAGTGTCTAACCTCTTCTCCTTCATTTTCTCACTATTTATAGGCTTTCTGAGCGGGTCAGTAATGATCACTTTTCATGATTTTTCGTGTAGGTGGAGCCCTTTAGGATTATTCCTGACAAGATGGGTCCCCACTTTGGAAATATGTGCCTCAATTTAGGGACTTGTAATAGACGTCGAATGCTGCTCGGCAGCGACCTCTCTCGAGGCATTACCGAGGTACCCTGGAGTGGGCCCCGAGCTACATCAAACCCTAAGAAACAACTCACAATTATCTCAACCGATCATCATGAATTGGGTTTGATGAAGGACTTTTATCCAAACTATGGCCCATAGGCATCCCAACAATGGGCTGATAACCGTACAATTTTTATCGACTAAACATTGTATAACAATTAAAGAATAGTCAAAACTTTCAAAGGAAATGTAAATTGTGGACGTACCTTATCTACTAGCACCCCCACTGATAACTGGATTAGTGGAGTGCCCCTGACCTCATAGATTCTCTTAAGCATTTTAAAATAGGGCAATTCCATTTTTTTTGCCACTAATAAATAATTAGATTAGTGCCCTTGGACGGTGCAAAATGATTTTACCTTGTCCTGTCCTAATAAAAAAGTTGAGTGCAATTCCATTTTTTGTTTCCATAACTGCTTTAACCAACTTTCCAATTGTTTATTATTTTCAGTCACTTATGTTGGAGGAACCAACACCTGTTCTTTTCCCTCTTTGAGATCTTCATGATTTTTTTTTATAATCTATATGGAGTGACTAGGCTACATCCCTCCCTCTTTTAAATAGAGTACTGTTCTTATTTGTGTAAAGAAGGGAATAATGATATTCTTAATGGAAGATAAACACTAGACACTTACCTAATAAGAGAATAATGCTTAAGGGGGACCATTTGAAATGTGATCTTCTCCTCTGATCTGTTTTCTTTCTTTTCCTTTTTGTTATTTTAAGTTTGAAAATCAAAATGCTGTCACTGAAGACTCTTGGCAGGGAGGTCTATATATATATTTGAAATAACAGATACAATAGCCATCTCTTTCTCATCTTCTTTCTGAACTCTTGAGCTCTGTGGCACACAGGATGCGTTCGAAGAAGAAGAAGAAGAAAAAAAAGATAGTGATCATGATGATAATGGTACCCTCTTGAACCTCTAGTTGGGTGCGAGGGGGGAAAGGGCAAGTCATTGAGGCAAAGGGAAGGCAAAGCCTTTCTTCTAGGTTTTTTATTTCACTGGCCAAACTGCATCTCTACCAGTAGTTACCTATGCCAGGCCATCTTTAATGTACACCATATATAGTTTTGTTAATGCTATCATATGCAGTTTCTTTCTGCTACCTAGTATATCAAACTTCAAACCCCCACAGGAAACCTTGTTTCACATACGCAAGTAGGCAGAATTAGAAAAATCATATATAGTAAATAAGGTTTTTTTTTTTTATAAATATATATACATATATATTTTAGCCCATGCAGTTGCTGGAACATCTCAACGCCGGTTTGTATTTATGATTATCAATAAATACGTGTTTGTATCCATAGGTGCAAGCGTGTATATGTGTTATTAGACATACATACACCAGCCGTAGACAGTTCCTCAGAAGGAAGTTCAGTTTGCAAGTTGTCTACGCAACCAACATAGATACATATGCAAGCATTAAAATCATGTACTCAAAACAGAAATACTTCACTTGAATAAAAATTCAAGATCAATTTGAGTGTATTTTATAGGAATTTTCAGAGAATTAAGGGAGCCAATCATTCAACAATCACACCATCACATATGTTTGGATATACAGAGCACGCATTTAAAACTTCTGACTTGCCAACTATTTGTGCTCAAACAGATGAATCTATCCTCCAAATAAATGCAATATATGTTTCACTCAAAGTGCAAGGCAATGTCTACTTATCACTCTCAATCATTTAAGATGCCAGTAACCAATAAGCAATTTAGTGAATAAAAGATATGTTGCCAACCTGCAAGTCTACCAATCAATTTTTTTGGGAAAACAAATTTGATACTTATGCCTAACTATAAATATATGCAAACAGAAAACTCCCATGCCAACTCAAAAGAATCATTTTGACTCCTAGGATAGATTAGGCACTTATATAGCCATTATCTACTCATTTCCTTCCTCAATGTACTTAGCAGTGGGGGATCTATATTGGATCCAGCCATAGGTGTCCTCCTACATTGATAAAGTGGAAATTGGGTGATAGCTTTATAATTGTCCAAGCTACCTTGCAGTCAGACTTCAAAATGTTCCTCAACAGTTGATTCAGATAAGCATGGGGAAAAACTATCTGAATACAAAATCATGTGCCCTGTACCCTGACAGGGATTACAATATATAATATAGCTCAAATGATCATATGACCTACCTGATTGATTATACTATTCTTCTTTATCTTCATCATCAACAGCACCACCATTTCCTACTCTGGAATAAGCTTAGTTACCATTTGGGCAAATCTGCAGCACTCCCTAATCAAGATCTAGTCTATCCTTCATTGTTTCATAAGCTAAATAGGTAATGCTTGCTGCTGGCACAACTTTGAGGAGATTCGGAAAGAGTCCTTTGTAGAAACCTCTATAACCTTCATGTTGAAGGGTTCTCCAAAATACATCAGACATTCCCTTATAAGCAGCAGCAGCATTAGAACGTTGAGCTTGCATTCTGAAAGGCAATATTATACTAACCTCAATAAGGAGTGCACATTAAAATAAAGCATCACTTGTTCAGATGAGCCAAAGGAAAAGTAGAAAAGATAATGATAAATAAAAATTATTTGAACCCAAGAAAGAAGAACGAATTCCACACATAAATATTGTACCTTGTTCGAATAACCTGCAAGGGGTAAACACATGTTGCTCCAAGTGCTCCTGAAATTGTCCCACAACCTAGTTGCACAAGAGGGCCAGGTTCTGTAGGACAGTTCAAAGTTTTTAGAAAGAATTTTTCTCAGTTTATCCATATGCAGAGGTAAAGAGATTACAATGCTTAAGAGAAGAAAATGACAAACTTGAAACCATAACATAGAGGGCAAATACCCGTATCATGAAGAATATATGTCTTTGACATATCTTTCAAGGTCTCATAGGCAGCAAGTTCAATGCCAGCATAAGGAATTATCCCCAAAAGTGATGGTACAAGGCCTTTGTAAAAGGCTCGAGGTCCCTCCTGAACCCATATATCTTTTGTCAGTTTCCCTAGCTTAGGAACCTTCCCACCTTCACATTCACAAGTTTGTAAGCGAGTTTTCACAAGGTCCAATGGATAGATAGCAGATTGTGCAACCGCACCTGCCATACCACCAGCCAAAAGTCTTCCAGAAGCACCAATATCACCTTTGTCTTTCCCTCTACCATCTCCAATGATATTCTTTAAACTTTCATAAGCATAAAACTTGATGGCACTTTCAGGTGTTACCTTCACAACATTCAAGCCATTACCTCGGAAAAACCCCAAGAAACCTCCCTCCTTCCATATCTTCTTTATAGCTGGGACAATTGAAGCACGTGTTGTCTGGACTTGTAAAACCACCTTCAGGCGATCAAGAGGAGCAGTTGCAGTACGAGATGTGGCCCCTGCTATTCCTCCTGCAATGAAATATTTGCCTCGATGAACATGCTTACTGATGCCCTCAGGAATGACAGCCTGTTCTCCTATATCTACAAGGCATACCCTTTCCCAATGCTGATATATATTTTCAATAGTAGCTTCATGTGGATAGAGTAGAAGAAAATCTCTCCACTCTTCAAAAGTGATAATTCCATTATTGTCCTTATCAACGTGCTCCACAAAACGTGCAAGTTCTTCATCATTGATCTCAATTCCTGGAAAACAGAAACTGCCAGGGCTTATAAGATAAAAACAAATGGTATACTCCAAATTACAGGCTGGAGGAAAAGCAACCATAGTAACCATGAAAAAGAATCAAACAAGAAACCATATCAATTGCATCACTACAAAATTTCAACACCAATTAGTTAAGGCACACATAAAGTTTATGAAAAGAGTTCAAATAACACATGATGAAACAATAGCTTCCAATGTACCAAGCGAATGCAAAGTTTGGGGTGGTACAAGTATAAAATTACAAGAAAACCACCATGGGGAACAGGGTACCGATAAAGCGACATATTCACATTGTCCCATCAATTCAACTCAACCTTATGTAGTAAAATCCATAGTAATCCTAGCAATAGCATCATCCTATCCTAATTACATAATTTCATTTTGCCAGTCTATCCTATTTAAGGTGATCTTGTCCACCTGTCCAACCTCTTTTTTTCCCTACATTTTTTACTTGTATCCTATGAAATCCAAGTTAGTATATCTTTTGGTCAGCATTTAATTTAAACCCTCCTTTGTCATCACACTTAGCTTATTATATGTGTTGGTTGTACATGGTACCTTGGGGGGGCTTATGCACATTATTACAAATCTTCCTCATTCCTAATCAAATACTTCTACTTGAGCATGCATATTGACACCAGTTGTTGTAATTGATCTCAAAGGAAAAAAAAAAAAAAAAGGGAAAGATTAAGAGTACCAGCCTTAAGAAGCGCATCCCAGAGCTCTTCGGGAAAAATGCAGCCACTGTGTTTGACATCAATGGCCTGAAAGATGCGATAGAGCTCGAGCTCCTTATCGTCCATGTAGCGACGGAATTCATGGTAATCAACCCTGCCGTCTCTGTTGGCGTCACAAACCTTGAAGAGATCCTTAGCGTACTTGTAGTGTGAGGGTATTTGGAGAGCCGAGAGTCCAGCCTCGATCTGGGGATAGTCCAAGTATCCCAGGTTGCCAGCATCGAAGAAGTCGAACAGAGCTCGGATTCTGAGATCCCTCTCGTCCTTGGTCTCCTGCAATGCCAGAAGCACGTGATCCATGGAAATGGGTCCACCTTTCTTCTTCTTGCTCTTGCTGTTGGGGTTGGGGTTGGGGTTGGGGTTCACATTAGGACGCCGTTGGTTTTGGTTTTGAGTGTCAGTTCTTGTGGGCTTTGCTGCGTCCATCTGATCTGAGTCGATGTTCGTTTTTCCAACAACCACTCTCCGATAATTCTTATCAGACTTCAAATTATGACTACTACTACTACCACTATCACTACAACTAGTAGTAGTCAAATTGAAACGGCCTTTCTTTCTATTGTAATGGAAAGGCCATTTGATTCTGAATCTGATTGTGATTGTAATCTATTGACGGGGACTGACAAATACAAAGACACTATACCAGACTTGAAATGAGAATACAACTAATTTCTACGAAGAGAAAGTTCTGGTGCCATACACGATTGCACAGCTGGCGAGTTACGGTCGGTAGAGGGGTGTCCCCACATGAATCCACCAACAGCCCCTCTCTCCAACTACAACTCGCCAGATAGGTGAGTTGTGGGCATTATTGTGCACTAGGTGTCGCACCAGAATTTTTCTTCTATGAAAGGAAAAAAACGAGGTCAGTAACTTGGTTTTCTTTTTTTCTTTTTTTTAATGAATATGACGACTCACGGTCATAGTCGTAGAGAAGAGAATGCAGTTCACTCCCATATATACAAATCAATGCGGCAATTTCGGTGGCCCAGCTCTTTTGTTTTGCCGGCTTGGGGAAGGGAAAGGGACGATTTTAGCTTAGGGATACCTCCAATCTCTCTGAATATTTTTCAACATCATTACAGTACTTCATATTGGATTTAAATATTCCTCATTTCTCTGCTGCCTGCCCTTTTAGTCTTTTCCTTTCTGATTTTTTTGCCTTTTTCTTTTCTTTTCTTTTCTAATTTTTTTTTATTGGTTATTAATTATTAGGATGACAATATTGTCAAAATCTGTTTAACCTGCACCTCTCAGCTTTGTTCCGGTGAGTTTTCCCTGTATTGTAAATGCGGTAAGAAGGGAATAAGACAAGATTTTAGACCTGTATCACGAAATGGGGCGAAAATGAGTTTAGATTTTTTAGACCCATCCCGCCCCATCTCCACCTGTCTCATCTCGCATTAATAAGAATTAAATTGTAAATTTTTTTCTCTCTAACAAAGTTGGAAATAAGATACCACTTTAATGTTTTCTTTGACTTTATTAAAAGCAAATTTATATAATATTAAATTATTGATTGCATTCGACAGTCTTTCTCATAATAGATTTTATCAAGAACATAATAGCATGTTTTCTATTTTTATGAGATACAGGTGTGTAGGTTTGTGTTTGTGTCATTGTGTGCCAGTGCCGCTGTTAATTAATTGTAATTCTTGTCTTCTTTCTCAGCATAATAATCTCATGTTATTTGTAGTTCTTTCTCAGCATGATAGCATGTTATTTGTAGTTCTTTCTATCATGAACAAATTAAAACAAAGCACTCGGGACGAAGTAATCTAGCAGAGTGAGTGCAATAGCAGTTTTTAAAATTCCACTTAAACAATTTTAAGTTATAGCCAATTCCTCACATGGTCTTAAACCATGAGAGTTTGGCAGGTGACCTTCCCTTGCTTTAGGAAGGTGTATATATATATATGATGATGTCGAAAATATCACCAATAAGTTGCAAGTACTCTCCAACTCAAATCGAACCTGCAAAAAGAAAACAAGGAGACCTAAAAGAGAGTACCGGTGTAGTACCGGCCAAAAACCCTCTGAAGGTCAAGTTAGAATTTCTTTTCAACCCTAAAGTGCTAGAGTTGAGTCAAATGTGCGTACCTCGAGTCATGGGGGTTTTGGATGTATTTATAGGGGTGTAGAGTCGACTTCCCTCCCTTGATTATCAAGCTCTTTCCTTTTATGATTGAAACTCCTTCCATTCTCATACCTTCAAGAATTCCTTTTCTTATGAAATTCCTCTGATTAAGGCTAACGTGTAGTGCAAGAATTCTTCGTATTTATGTTTGTGTGAATTACACTCAGAGCCACGTCAGCCCTAATAACCTAGCGTGGTTTGAGGTAGCATGGAGAACAACGCATGAATTCTTCTTGCCCGTCTACCACCCATCCGTCCTCTTTGGGTCATAGTACCCATCACCTTATTGTAATCATACAGGCCTTACCGTCATGTTGGATTCACCCTTATCAATATATATATATATGTTATATTATAATAATCATTCATTTAGTTAGAAAATAATTCTAAAATTATGTAATAATAACTCATTTAGTTATAATTTCTCAAAAATATATATATAAAGAAAATTCAGGATTAAAGCCATGCAACGCATGGAATTTTCACTAGTATCTTTTATAAATTTAAGCATTATAAAACATTTCATCCACACTTTAAGGATATTATTTGATTCATTTCTTCCAATTTAAATTTTGAACAAATCCTTCTATATATATATATATATATATATATATATATATATAATCATTCTATTACATTCCTTCCAAAATGGCAAAATGATAGATAGCTTGATAGCCATCCAAGCGCATCACAAAACAAATATCTTCTTCTTTTTTTTCTTATGAAAAACAAAAATCTTTTAAAAATCGTAGTACATTTCACTTTTGTTATCTTTTTAGTTGATACCACTTTTAAAAGTGGATTTGTTACTTGCAAAGCTTGAAGGTAGACAAATAGACGGACACAATCATTCAGCTACTTGATGCTCTAGAAAGGTAGACTGTATGGCTAAAAGTAGATTTTATCAATGCAGAAAAACAAATTCAATTATTGTGAAATTTAAACCTGAAAAAGCATTCAAATATGGCTTTTAAATTTAGAAAACACGATTTCACTAGGTGTTTTATGAGAAAACAGTGAACAATTTTTTAAATAGTGAACAAAAAATAATTTATACAAAAAAGAGAGTGAACATTTTTTTAATTAATGCTGAGCAGAAAATAATTTTATGCAAAATCGTAGAAATAGTTTATGCAGAAAACAATGAACATTTTTTATGAGAAAACAATGAACAGTTTTAATTAATGCAGAAAACAGATTTTATGAATGCAGTAAGCAGATTTGAATACACAGTAAACATGATGTGCAGAGAGCAAATTTTATTAATTTAGAAACAGATTTTATTAATGCAAAAAAATAGATTCGATTATTATGAAATTCAAACATAAAAAAGCATTCAGATTTGGCGTTTAAATTTAGAAAACACGATTTCACTAGGTGTTTTATGAGAAAACAATGAATAATTTTTTAAATAGTGAACATAAAATAATTTACACAAAAAAGAGAGTGAATAATTTTTTAAATAATGCTGAACAGAAAATAATTTTATGCAGAATGCTAAAAATAGTTTATGCAAAAAATAGTGAACAATTTTTATGAGAAAACAGTGAACAATTTTACTTAATGCAAAAAACAGATTTTATGAATGCAGTAGCAGATTCAAATATACAATAAACATGATATGCAGCGAGCAAATTTTATAAATGTAGACATAGATTTTATTAATGCAAAAAAACAAATTCGTTCATTGTGAAATTTAAACATGAAAAAACATTCAGATTTGGTTTTTAAATTTAGAAAACACGATTTCACTAGGTGTTTTATAAGAAAACAGTGAACAATTTTTTAAATAATGCTGAACAGAAAATAATTTTATACCAATGATAAAAACAGTTTATGCAGAAAACAATGAACAACTTTTATGAGAAGACAGTGAACAATTTTAATTAATGCAAAAAACAGATTTTATGAATGCAGTAAGAAGATTCGAATATACAGTAAACATGATGTGCAGAGAGCAAATTTTATTAATGTAGAAACAAATTTTATCAATGCAGAAAAATAGATTCGATTATTGTGAAATTCAAACATGAAAAAGCATTCAGATTTGGCGTTTAAATTTTGAAAATAATTTACGCAGAAAAGAAAGTGAACGATTTTTAAAATAATGCTGAACAGAAAATAATTTTACGCAGAATGCTATAAATAGTTTATGTAGAAAATAGTGAACAATTTTTATGAGAAAACAGTGAACAATTTTACTTAATGTAGAAATTAAATTCATATTTTGAAATTAAAATCTTTGTATTTTACAATGCTTCTATTTAAATAAATAAAAACATAAAAAAAACTACTTATTTTTATGTTTATGTTTATTTGTCGATAATCCCAAAAAAAAAAAAAAAGTTACAGGGTACTTGAGCTTGGTGAACTCGAGTACTGTAGAAATAAAATAAACAGGATTTTATGTTTATGTTTATTCGTTGATAATCCCAAAAAAAAAAAAAAAAAGTTACAAGGTACTCAAGCTTGGTGAGCTCGAGTATCATAGGAATAAAATAAGCAGCATTTTATGTTTATGTTTATTTGTTGATAATCCCAAAAAAAAAAAGTTACAAGTTACTCGAGCTTGGTGAGCTCGAGTACCGTAAAAATAAAATAAAAAGCATTTTATTTATAAAAGGTACTCAAGTATTGTGTTGCATGGTACTCGAGTATACCAAGCTCGAGTAACACATTTTTTTTTAATCGCCCAATTTCCACCTTAGCAGTGCCACGGTGGCAAAACTTCTAGGAACTCAAGTGTCTTAAACTCAAGCTTGGTGAACTCAAGTTTAAGACACTTGAGTTCCAAATGGTACTCGAGTTTACCAAACTCGAGTACCATAAAAGTGGTATTTTCCTATTTAGTTTCAAAACAGTATTTTTTTGCTACAAATTTCAGAAAAAGATGGTATTTGGCCATTTTGGCCCTCAAACTATTGTATAATTGCTTTCAATTGTAATACATACTTTGGGATTGTTAACAGTATGCCTAATGCACATATTAAAAAATATAAAATGTTTAGTTATGAGTTGCAATGCACAATTTTTAATAAAATAGTTTTTGGTCCAGCTACATATATATGTTCCTTTTTTAAATTAAGAAATAAGGTAACTTTGATATTGTATTGCTAACTTAAGCCATAAAAGAATGAGTTGATTTCATGTTTAATGAAGGTTGATTTTGGTATGGGGCAATGTCTATAACACACTACCATATTACACACAAAGCACATATAATTAGACTTTTGAATTGAAAATATGTCTTAAAGTCACGATTTTAATTCAAAACACAAGATTTCAGTTCAAAACTTTTTGAATTGAAATTGCGATATTTTAATTCAAATAATAATGTGTCTATGGTGAGTGCAATAATAAATGTCTTAAAGTCACGATTTTAATTCAAAACATAAGATTTTAGTTTAAAACTTTTTGAAGTGAAATTGTGACATTTTAATCCAAATAATAATGTGTGTATAGTGACTGCAATAATGATTTCAGTTGTTAGAGAAAAAAATGAAAGTGAATTTCAGCGACTGAGGTCAAGTCTAGCTTGGGATTTGGTAACAGTGTGGCATTTTAGAATTTAGAGGGATATAAAAGAAATTGTGAGGTCAAGGTTGGTATGTCCAAAGATATAAAACATATACAAACACCACTTAAGCCAATGACTTGTGGCCTAACTATATTACATAAACCATTTACTCTTGTCATTTTTATTAAATATATGACTTCACTCACAAGTGTATCATAACATTGATGATTGCGATGGCATCTCAATTTCAGGCAAACATATACGTTTCTTCAAATGTTCCAAAAACTTGAAAAGTTCAGATTTCTAGAGAAAAGTGCACTTGATACTACCAGTCCTTTAACTCCTAATACATGAATCCCATCCCTACATGGTCCCAAAAATAAAGACATTAATGTCAACGGCTAACAAATTGATCACGTTTTTCAACATGCCATTCAAAGGCTCTCATATCAGTAAGTGTTTGTTTGGATTGAGGGAGGAAGGAGAGGGAGCAAAGAATAGGGTAAAATTGGTAAAAAATTAGCCAAGTTGGCTGAAAATTAGGCTAATTTCTGGCCAACTCTACTTTACTTCTCATCCCTTCCTCTCAAACCAAAATGAACCACAAGTGGTGAATAGTATAGCAAATATAAATATAATTTGAGAATGGCCAGAGATAAGAGAGAATGGGGTTGATTGTGAATGACGAAGAGCCATTTATGATAAGGACGCTCTTATCCATCTCACAATGCCTGCTTTCCAGATCTCCACTATGCATATACCTTGAAAATAAAATAGAAAGACCTTCATGGCATCTGCAGTTACATCATAGAAAGCAAATCCAATAGAGGGAGAAAAGCAATCACGTAAGGAGAACAAGAAGAAGAAAGACCCATAACAAGAACTTGAAACCACTGCTTCAAAAAGTTACGCTACTTATTGTAAAATTTATTTTTATATATCTAAAAGGTGGTGGATTCTACATATATTATACAAGTAGTACTCTCCCTCTCTCTTAGTGGGGACTGGGCACATAAAGTGTTCATGGAATAACATCATAAGTGACTGCTAACCATATTTTGTATCATTCTAAAGTTGGCAAGCACTAGCAGCAACAGCTATTGCTACTCCCAACCCTGAAAGAACCAATAAACTCTAGAGGCATGATCTCAATTCATTAAGAATCCAGTAGCCTTATTTCTATTGACATAATATTTCTAACCATTTTGAAGAAAACTTCACTATAGGTGAAATATAATTGATCAACGCATCCATTGATCCTTGTGAATCAGATAGCAGCGTTATTTATTATCATTTGCATTCTACATCAATGCAAATGCTTATACCTTATTAACTTGCTTTGCAATTGGAACTCGTAGGGAAAGCCTAGGCTTTGGCAATTGGTCTGCAACCAAAATGTAGAAGAGCCCCATGACTCCTGTGTGCCTTTGGGCGCTACTGTAATTAGATTCCAGAGTCAGAGTCTCCCCAACATTTATCTTCACAGAGCCTGGTTGAGGATAACAAGTGGACATTCCTACAATATAACCAGCCTCATTTCCTGCTTCCTTCCCTTGTCCATAAGTTGGTATCGAAGAACATAAAACACGTCCATCCTGAAACTCCACACAAAAGCATGAGCAAAAGAAGCTGTTACATGATTAAACTCCTCAAAATATGAAAAAAAATTTCACAGATGTGTGGTAATAGATGATTGAAAGGAAAGATAGAATCAAATAACTAATCCAGAGCTATAGGAACAATAAAATTTTGAAACCCAAAAAAAAAAAAAAAAAAAAATGTATATAGAGCACATGCAGATCATGATGAAGTTCATAGCCGAATACAACATGAGATTTTGTTGTGAATTTTTTTTTTCTTGGATAAGTAACGTAAGAAATTTTATTAGAAAAAAACCAAGTACACAGGAAGTGTACTATAGTGGCACAAAATATCTTGTCGTGAATTATAAAATATCTTTACAATACTTATCAAAAAATATATATATCTTTACAATAGTTTATTCAGTGAAACTAAATTAAAAAGATTCTAGCTACACATCCAACTATCTAGTTGGTCATAAATATATGGAGACAAAGTATGGAGAAAATATGAACGCGTGTGAACTACTTTTGCTTGTGAGAGTGACAATTCCTGATACATCTCCATAGAAGATCATCAAATCGAGTAAGTATTATGATATTCCACAAGAGATCATAACTGATATATCAGATAACAAAGAACATCAGAAATGTGTCACTCATATCACTACAAATAGACAAGGTAAGTGTTGAATCACCTCTCCATAAAGAGTTGAACCGATACCCCCTGAATGTTGATGGGCCACGCCGTAGATGATATAGCCACCAATTGGCATAAGGAGGCTTATCCTTTTGGAGTCAGTGCACCGAATATCGGTCATACCAGATGTACTACAAGGCTCAATGTTATACTCAACCTGTCCCAAAGAAATTCTGTTGTCATTAAGAAAGAGTATTGAATTAACAAAAAATACTAAGAATGCAACAGAGTACGGATCAGTTGAATGAAATTTCAATTTTGTACCAGTTCTTGGTTTTTGAAACTTACACTTCAAGATTTACTAGATTGTTATTTATCAAAAAAAAGATTTACTAGATTGTTACATGTTTTTTGAAACTTCTTTCACTTCAAGATTTACTAGATTGTCACAACTTAAATAAAGCAAGCAAATTTGCTTTTAAACAGGATCATTAAGGGTGAGATATTAAAAAACAGAAAGGTCCCTAAGATGCAGCTATAAGAAAATTTTACTCATAAAAGAGAGAAGAGGAAAGCTCAAGTTCACTGGATATAGACACCTATTCCATTAACTTACATTATTAAAATTTAAAAAAAAATTGTAATTTTCTAAACTCTGGAAATAAGTTGCAATGAACATATAGTTTATGAATCTAAAGTGTAATATAGCCAACTTTAATCAAATTTATACTTTTTATATCTCTAGTTCAGAAGTGTATGAGTGTTTGAGAGAGAGAGATCAGTAATTACAAATACTGTTTATAACAATATATTAGGAGAGTATAATATAATTGTAGAGAAGTTCACTTACATGGCATTCATGTTCTGAATTTTGCCCTGTTGAATTGTCCAATCGTTTCCAAGTATCAGTGACATCAAATATATAAATCTTGACAGGCACAATAAATTCATCCCAATCAATCCACTTCACCGTATATCTCAGGTAAAGGTTTCTCTTAGCACTCTCAGAGTCATCTCTCAATCTGCATTGTGTGTGGTCATAACAACATCCTAAACCTCCTATATAGTCTGATCTCAAGGGTCGGCCATATTCATCCTTTGAAACGTTATATAGATCACACCTGCATTCAGTGCATCCCAACTTATCTTCCACTCCCCGAGTATCAATTGCATGGACATTAAGAAGCCACCCCTCTTCATACCCAGCAGGAATATCAGCAGGATTACCAATCTCTATTCCATAAGGATCTGGAACATCTGTGACTGTTCCTCGGGTTTCAGATCCAAGGCCATAATACTGGCCAAGAGAATTATTCTGGCATATCCCACTGTTCCTCACAAAAATATGATCAGGTTTCTTATTTTTTTGGTGGTCGTCATGCTCAGGATTTGTTGCATTTAGACGTTGATAATATCTTGCAATGACCCAGTGGTGAAGATAAGTTTCGTGAAGAGGGACAGGATGCCCTGCTTCATCAACTACTTCAGCATTCAAACCCTTGATAGCAATATGACCTCTTGGGAAGTCAATATTGGTGTAATATTCGTTCACCACTGATCCTTGATCCAGCACAAACTTGGGGGATAGGAAAACTGCAGATTTTATCTCAGGATGTCTATATTTCCGGAAAGCATGTGAGCCAGTTATGCTTAATGCCAGTAATAGTATTGTTAATGGAACTCGAAAAAAGTGAAGCATTTTTTTTTCTGTCCAAAACAAACTGTGTCATAAAATAAAACCCAACATTCTCAGATAATAATCTCAACAATCATCTCTAAAATAACAAGTGAAACCCACATATAAAGTAAATAAATAAGATTATACAATATTAGGTAAGGTAGGTGATATGGAAAAGAGAGCATGAAGGACTTAAACAACTTGTTTGTCTCAGAATTGGCAATATCAGTCAAGATTATAGGAGTTATTATCATTTGAAATTGTGTCCTTCTTACGGTCCATTTCTAGCCATGTTAGGGGAAACTAACAAAAAGAAGGAAATCACAAAAAAAAAGGTAAGGGCCGAAATTGTCTATAATATGTTAGACTTGTATAATGAACCCAAAGCGAGTGCAACAAGTCTAGCTCAACCCAACTAAGAAGGACATGTGTGAAAATACCAAAGGATGTGTATGCAAGGATAATATCAGGAACAAAGAGCAAGACAACCCCAAAAATAGTTTGCTAGTTAGTCACTAGTTGTTGTACAATTAATTAGTTGGTTAAAGAGACAATCTTGAGCTTTTGTTGATGCAAAATCCTCAATTCCCTTTCTAAGCTCTCTTCCTAATCACCCTTTCTTCTTGTTCTTTTGGAGGATGACTACCTCAAATCAAGTAAATTCTTTTATTTCCAACACACTTTCCTATCCTACACAATGGTTGACCGCACAACGGCACAAGGCTATAGAGAAACAACTAAAATTGATAAAAATATAAATGGGCAATTAGTAAATTAAATGAATCTTGATGTTGATGCCCAAATTACATGTGGGTTATTTTGAATACCAGAAAAAAAAAAAAAAAAAAAAAACTTCGGTAATCATTCACAGAGAAAAACGAGCGAACATTTGATATACTCTGTACGAGGAAGGAGCATGAAAACATTCCTCGGGTGTAACTATTTTGACTCTAAATACGAAACAGACAGGCATGAAGTTTAAAATGATTCATCGATCCCCGGTTAACCAATAAGGTGATTTATTGAATAGAGTTGGATTGGCGTACCATGTTTCTTAGATAATTAAAAAAAAAAAAAAAAAATAGTGAAAGAAGGAGAGGGGAAAGAGCGTACCCAATAAAAGAAAAGGAACCAGCCAATTCCAACGTAGTTCAGATTACAGAGAACCACGGAAGAGTTCCACGGATTTGAAAGATTTATATATAAAATATACAGAGTGTGTGGACAGAGCCCTTTGAAGCCAACAAAAGAAAGTAATGTAATTTATAGTATTACTATTTTTCACTCATTTTGGATGGAAATGATGAGGCCACTGCTTACGCCATGATTCCATGTCACCGTAGTATTATTTACTTTGGTCCAAATTTCATAACATCCAAGTTTAGGAAACGACATAGTCATGGCCTAAGCTATAACATATTAGATTCCGCCCAAAAAAAAAAAAAAAAAGCTATAAAATATTAGAATATTACTATTATATGTCAAATTTTTTTTTTCTTTCAAAAATGCATTATATTCAATTTTCATCAATAACATTTCTAACTTTTTCATTTTTTTTTTTAACCTTTTTCTAAATGAAAAATGAGATTTTTTGTGTGGACTCGCTGGCCCACATCCCATGACACTAACAATAGAGTGGTACCACCCGTACCACTCAAGTAACAATGGAGCGTGCTACTACTTGAATTTCATAATTCTTGCAACCACCTATAAATAGGGCAATGAGAACTTCTTACCGCTAAATAAGACTGTAAATAAACGGAACTTTTTATGAACAACTCAAGCTTAATTCGAGAAGAAGCTTTATTTGTGTTTGTTTGTTTAGAAAACAAACCAAGTTCAAGTCTTAAGTTTAGGCTTGATTACTAAATAAGCCAAGCTCGAACATAATAGTCAAATTGAAATGGCATTTTTATTGTAATGGAAAGGCCATTTGATTTTGATTTTGATTCTAATTGTGATCTGGAAGACTAACAAATACAAAGACAATTACCAAACTCAAAAGGAGAAAGCAACTAATTTCTATGAAGGAAAAAACGAGGTTGGTAACTTTGGATTTTTTTTTTTTTTAATGAATATGACACATAATAGTCATACTTTAGACAAAACTCACAAATATATATATATATAGGCAAAAATAGCCAAATATTACCCCTTTTTTTTTCCAAAATTATTAGTGTTTTATCACTATTTGAGAAATATATAGCAATATACTACTTTTTGAAATTTGAGTTTGACATGAAATTCGAGTTTATAAAAATGGAGTTATTTTAAAAAGTCCCAAGTCTTGGAACCCAAGTTCTTTGTGATATAAAATTTGAATTGTGTTAATGGACACCGTAAAAGTGCCCATAAACAACACATTTTTGAGTAATATTTTAGATAACTTTTTCAACTTTAGATAGTTTATCAATTTTTGACAATTTTTTTAAAATTTTTTTTTAGCAACTTTTTTGACAATTTTTTTTCCTTTTTAAGAGAAACACACCAAAGGAAACGTTAACATTTCCCATAAAATTTATTGCCAGTGTTTCAAACTCTTTCGCTACCTTTTTGACAATTGTTAACTTATCTCCCATCCCACGTGATCCTAACAAAAGAAGGAAAAAAAGAGAAACCCACCCTTGGGTGCCAAACTGCCAATGAGAAAACTGGAAGAGTAAGAAACAAAATTGGAAGTACAATTGTCGCTGTAAGAAACAAAATTGGAAGTCAATAATTGTGGCTATAAGAAACAAAACTGGAAGTCAACAATTGTGGCTGTGTGAGTGCTATTGTTAACTGTGCGAGTGCTGTATGGTACTCGAGTCTTAAAGTCGAGTAACACATTGCCCCAAGTCAAGTTCCGTGTGACATTTTTTTATGTTACTCAGATTTCATTAAACTCAAGTTTAAAAAAAATGATAAATCCCCCTCGAAAAAAAAAATGATAAATAGTTAAATATTTCTGAAATTGTAGTAAAACGTAAATAATTTTAAAAAATAAATAGTAGTATTTGACTATTTTTGTTTTATATATATATATAAATCCACCCTTGTCTATGTGACAATTTCGGTGGCCCAGCTCTTTTGCCAACTTGGGAAAGGAAAAGGGACCATTTGGTTTGAGTTGAGGTTGAGGAGTCGTGTGTGGCATTTTTCAGATTTTAGTTTAGGGAAATCTCAAATTTCAGATACAATAATTTTTTCCTAAATAAATATTTTATCACTTAACCCGAAATAAGAGAGAAAAAAAAAAATTGGGCCAAATTTCATCGCTATTCAAAGCCTACAAAATAGAAATATGTAGATATGAGATGAAAATCGGCCCAGTTCAACTTACAAGAGCAGTTATGGGCAATGACATCCCTTCCTACAAACAAAGGAAAATTTTACACTGGTAAAAAGTTTTACAAAATACAAATGTCATCACATAAAATTTTATTACTCCAATGGGGATCAACATCTGCATTACGAAGTGGCTCAATGACATTCCAAACATCTCCCTCTAGTATAATATTTTCATAGCCTTTACAAGCAGGAAATTTAATGGCATTCCATGTTGCTCTAGCTTCCCCCACCAAAGGACTGCTGGGAACAAACTGGCCAAACCATGCTTGCAATGTATTGCCCATTGATTCTCTGCTTACAAATGCTATTGTGGTTTTTCCTCCCTTATTGTAGCATCAAAGTTCAGTTTAATCCAATTGGATGGAGGCGGAGACCAAAACGCATCTTTATTTGGCCTCATGAGTTGCTCACTCCAAGCCCGCTTGTGTTCTTGATAAACTCTTGGGATTTGCCTGGCAAGCTCCGTTGGATTAATTTTAGTCCCTTCAACGTTTCAAGTCAACATCACTACTTTATTTACATTACGTTACACACTAACTTTTCTGTGTCTCTGTGTTCTCTATTTCTACCATCTCAATTCTCATTTAAATCCTTGTTTATCTATTTTTATCAACATCTAGAGTCTAGAGTCGAGACTAGAGAAGGGGTATATATTGGATTGAGTATTCCTCATTTCTCTGCTGCCCTGCCCTCTAGCCTTTTCTTTTTTGATTTTTCTGGCATTTTCTTTTCCTTTCTTTTCTGATTTTTTTATAAGTTATTAATTACGTACACTAAAGTAACATTTTTAGAATATTAGTGTACCTTTAGCGTAATGATTACTCTACAAGTATAAGTTTTTAAAAAGTGGGGTGGGTAAGGATCAGAGTTCAAGTCTCTAGAGGAAGTTTCATACACCCACAGTTGCACACATTAGCATATTGGGCAATTAGGAGTGCAATTGGTTGTGTCCCTAAAATTATAAATACAATAGTGTTTTACTTTCTCCTCTCACGTGAATAGTGAGTCACATTATAAATTTAATTAATGAAATCTACTAATATGTAAGATGTGGAAGTACAACATTATTGTGCTCTCAAACTATTGTATAATTACTTTCAATTGTAATACATAATTTGGAGTTGTTAATAGGTATGCTAAATGCACATGTTAAAAAATATAAAATATTTAATTATGAGTTGTAATACACGATTTTTAATAAAATAGTTTTTGGACCAACTACATGTCTTTGTTCATTTTTGAAATTAAGAATTAAGTTAACTTAGATATTGTATATCTAACCTAAGCCTCAAAAGAATGATTGAATTTCATATTTAAGGATGGTTGATTTGAATGGGAAATGTCTATTACACACAACACACACACAATTAGGCTTTAGAATTAAAAATTTGTCATAAAGTCACGATTTTAGTTCAAAACTCAAGATTTCAATTTAAAACTTTTTGAACTGAAATTGTGACTTCAACATATAATTTTAGTTCAAAAAATAATGTGTACAGTGTTTGCAATAATACTTTCATTAATTTTTGGCCAGCTCTACTTTAATTCTCCTCTCTCCCCCTCAATCCAAACGGACCATAAGTGGTGATAGGTTCAACAAATATAAATATCATTTGAGAACGGCCAGAGATAAGAGATAATGGGGTTGATCGTAATGACAAAGAGCCATTTATGATGAGGATGCTCTTACCTTGCCAGATCTCCACTATGCATATACCTTGAAAATAAAATTAAAAAGACTTCATGCCATCTGCAGCTATACATCATAGAAAGCAATCCAATACGGGAGGAGAAAAGCAATCACGAAAGAAGAACAAGAAGAAGAAAGACCCATAACAAGAACTTGAAACCAGTACTACAAAAAGTTACACTTCTTATTGTAAAATAGAAAGCAATCCAATACGGGGGGAGAAAAGCAATCACGAAAGAAGAACAAGAAGAAGAAAGACCCATAACAAGAACTTGAAACCAGTACTACAAAAAGTTACACTACTTATTGTAAAATTTATTTTTATATATCTAAAAGGTGGTGGATTCTACATCTATTATACAAGTAGTACTCTCTCTCTCTCTCTCTTAGTGGGGACTAGGCACATAAAGTATTCATGGAATAACATCACAATTCATTAAGAATCCAGCAGCCTTATTTCTATTGACATACTGCTAAGCATTGTTGAAGAAACTTCACGATAGGTGAAATATAATCGATCAACGCATCCGAAATATAATTGATCAACGCATCCATCGATCCTTGTCAATCAGACTGCTGCTTTATTTATTATCATTTGCATTCTACATCAATGCAAATGCTTATACCTTATTAACTTTCTTTGCAATTGGAACTCGTAGGGAAAGCCTAGGCTTTGGCAATTGGTCTGCAACCAAAATGTAGAAGAGCCCCATGACTCCTGTGTGCCTCTGGGCGCTACTGTAATTAGATTCCAGAATCAGAGTCTCCCCAGCGTTTACCTTCACAGAGCCGGGTTGAGGATAACAAGTGGACATTCCTGCGATATAACCAGCCTCATTTCCTGCTTCCTTACCTTGTCCATAAGTTGGTATTGAAGAACATAAAACCCGTCCATCCTGAAACACCACATAAAAGCATGAGCAAAAGAAGCTTTTACATTATTAAACTCCTCAAAATATGACAAATTTTCACAGATTTGTGGAACTAGATGATTGAGAGGAAAGATAGAATCAAATAACTAATCCGGAGCTAGAGGAACAATAAAATTTTGAACTCCAAAAAAAATGTATATATATAGAGCACATGCAGATCAAGATGAAGTTCATAGCCTAATACAACATGAGATTTTGTTGTGAATTATAAATTATCTTTACAATAGGTTATTCAGTGTGACTAAATTAAAAAGATTCTTGCTACAAATCCAACTATCTAGTTGATGTCATAAATATATGGAGACATAAAGTACGGAGAAAATATGAATGCGTGTGAACTACTTTTGCTAGCTTGTGAGAGTGACAATTCCTGATACTCTCCATTGAAGATCATCAAACCGGGTAAGTCTTATGATATTCCACAGGAGATCATAACTGACATACCAAATAACAAAGAAAATCAGAAATGTGGCACTCATATCACTACAAACAGAAAAGGTAAGTGTTGAATCACCTCTCCATAAAGAGCTGAACCGAGACCCCCCGAATGTTGATGGGCCACACCGTAGACTATATAGCCACCAGTTGGCAAAACGAGGCTTGTCCTTTTGGAGTCAGTGCACCTATTATCAGCCATACCAGATGCACTACAAGACTCAACGTCATACTCAACCTGTACCAAAGAAATTCTGTTATTGAGTCTCTTAGAAAGAGTATTGAGTTAACAAAAAATACTAACAATGCAACAGAATACAGCGGTCGAATGAAATTTCAATTTTGTACAACTTCTTGATTTTTGAAACTTACACTTCAAGATGATTAAGGGTGAGATATTAAAAACAGAAAGCTCACTAAGATGCAGCTATAACAAAAATTTACTCTTAAAAGAGAGGAGGAAAGCTCAAGTTCACAGGAAATAGACACCTATTCCATTAACTTACATTATTAATATATATAAAAGACTAATTTGTAACTTCCTAAACTCTGGAGAACAAGTTGCAATGAACATATATTTCGAGAACCTAAATTGTAATATAGCCAATTTTTAATTTTTAATCCAATTTCTACTTTCATATCCTTATTCAGAAGAGTATATGTGTGTGAGAGAGGGAGGGAGAGAGATCAGTAATTACAAATACTATTTATATCAATGATTCAATGTATTAGGAGAGTATAATAGAATCGTAGAGAAGCTCACATACATGGCATTCATGTTCTGAACTTTGTCCTGTTGAATTGTCCAATTGTTTCCAAGTATCAGTGACATCCAATATATAAATCTTGACAGGCACAATAAATTCATCCCAATCAATCCACTTCACCGTGTATCTCATGTAAAGGTTTCTCTTAGCACCCTCAGAGACTTCTCTCAATCTGCATTGAGTGTGATCATAGCAACATCTTAAACCTCCTATATAGTCCGGCCTCAAGGGCCGGCCGTATTCATCCTTTGTAACGTTATATAGATCACACCTGCATTCAGTGCATCCCAACTTATCTTCCACTCCCCGAGTATCAATTGCATGGACATTAAGCATCCACCCCTCCTCATACCCAGCAGGAATATCAGCAGAATTACCAACCTCTATTCCATAAGGATGTGGTACATCTGTGTTTGTTCCTCGTGTTTCAGATCCGAGGCCATAATACTGGCCACCAGAATTATTCTGGCATATTCCACTGTTCCTCACAAGAATATGATCAGGTTGGTTATGTTTGTGGTCATCATGCTCAGGATTTGTTGCATTTAGACGTTGATAATATCTTGCAAGGACCCAGTGGTGGAGATAAGTTTCGTGAAGAGGGACAGGATGCCCTGCTTCATCAACTACTTCAGCATTGAAACCCTTGAGAGCAATATGACCTCTTAGGAAGTCAAGATTGTAGTAATTTTCGTTCACCACTGATCCTTGATCCAGCACAAACTTAGGGGATAGGAAAACTGCAGATTTTATCTCAGGATGTCTATATTTCCGGAAAGCATGTGAGCAAGTTATGCTTAATGCCAGTAATAGTATTGCCAACGGAACTCGAAAACAGTGAAGCATGTTTTTCTGCCCAAAACAAACTGTGTCATAAAATAAAACCAAAGATTCTCAGATAATAAGCTCAACAGTCATCTCTAAAAGAACCAAGTGAAACCCACATATAATGTAAATAAATAAATAAATAAGACTAAGGATCCGTTGGTTGGAGGGGTAAAAAGTGGGAGTATAAAAAATGTTGAAGGAATAGAAAAGTGAAAGGATAAAAGAAATTTAGCTTTATCTCATATGTGTTTAGTTGAAAGGGTGGAATAATTGAGGGATGGACAACTTTTTTTTTATTTGATTGAGAAGAAAATGAGAAGATAGAAAATTGAATTGGTAAAAACTTACTATTATGTCCCAATTAGATAAAACAAAAGTAATACATTATATTATTATTTAAAATTTATGTATCAATGAATACTTCATCAAAAAAAAGTATAATAAAAAATCACAAGAAGTTTAAAAATCAAAACTGTTTTCTTAAAATTTAAATAAATAAATAAAAACTGGCATGAAAAGAAACCTAAATAAATAAAGAAGAATGAGAACTTCTTGAACGTGGCTAGGAGAATAGCCAAGAGAAAAAAGACAAAAAAAATTTCAAATTTTTAAACATGGCTGGGTGAAGAGCGAATGTGCTTGTGAGCGTGGCATTGGCTAGTTCAATTTTTTGTTCAAAATTGAAGGTTAATTTTGTCCAAAATGCCAATGAGCTTTCATTTCCATGCTTATTTTCTCTCTAATTTTGGTGGGTTTCGAGAGAAAATTTTAGTACTCCGTAAATTTTCTCCCGTCCTCCTTTCAACCAAACACGCTTCCCATCTATTTTCTCTCCTATTTTCCACTTTTTTTTTTTTTTCATCATCCCAAAATAACTCCAATCAAACATAGCAAAAACAATATTAGGTAAGTAAGCGATACCAAAAGAGAGCATGAAGGAATTAAACAACTTGTTTGTCTCAGAATTGGCAATATCAATCAAGATTATAATTATCATTTGAAATTGTGTCCTTCCTGCAGTCCGTTTCTATCCATGTCAGAGGAAACAAACAAAAAGAAGGAAATCACAAAAAAAGGCAAGGGCCGAAATTATCTGTATAATATATTGGATTTGTATAATGAACCCAAATCGAGTGCAACAAGTCCAGCTCAACCCAACTAAGAAGGACATGTGTGGAAATACCAAAGTATGTGTATGCATGGATAATATCAGGAACAAAGAGCAGCACAACTCCAAGAATAGTTTGTTAGTTAGTTACTAGTTGTTGTACAATTAATTAGCTGGGTAAAGAGACAATCTTGAGCTTTTGTTGATGCAAAATCCTTTCTAAGCTCTCTTCCTAATCACCCTTTCTTCTTCTTTTTTTGGAGAGTGACTAACTCAAATCAAGTAAATTCTTTTATTTCCAACACACTTTCCTATCCTACACAATGGATAACCGCACAACGGCACAAGGCTATAGAGAAAAAAGAAAATTGATAAAAATATAAATGGGCAATTAGTAAATTAAATGAATCTTGATGTTGATGCCCAAATTACATGTGGGTTATTTTGAAATACCAAAAAAAAATTGGTAATCATTCACAGAGAAAAGCGAGCGAACATTTGATATACTTTGTTTCTCAATTAAAAAAGAAAAAAGAAAAAAAAAAAAAGAGATATACTCTGTACGAGGAAGGAGCATGAAAACATCACTCGGGTGTAACTATTTCGACTCTAAACACCAAACAGACAGGCATTAAGATTAAAATGATCCATCGATCCCAGGTTAACCAATAAGCTGATTTATTGAATAGAATTGGATTGGCGTACCATGTTCCCTAGATGATTTATGTAAGAAAAAATAGTGAAAGAAAGAGAGGAGAAAAAGCGTACCCAATAAAAGAAAAGGAGCCAACCAATTCCAAAGTACTTCAGATTACAGGGAACAACGGAGGAATTCAAAGAGGAATTGAAGACTATATATAAAATATACAGTGTGTGCGGACAGAGTCCTTTGGACTTTGGAGCCAAGTATTTTACTCGACTCTCGTTTTGGAAATGGAAATGATGAGGCCACTGCTTACGCATGTTACCGTATTATTATTTACTCTAGTCCAAATTTCTTCACATGCAAGTTTAGGAAAACGACATGGCGATGGCCTAATCTGTGACATATTTAGTATATTACTATTATATGTCAAAATATTTTTCAAAAATGCATTATATTCAATTTTCATAAAAAAAAAAAAATCATCAATAATGTTTTTAACTTTTACACTATTTTTTCCCCCTTTTCCTTAATGGAAAATGGAGTTTCTAGTATGTACTGACTAACCCCGCTTCCCGTGACACTAATAGGTGATACTACAGGTGCCACCAAAGTAACAATGAAGCATGCTACTACTTAAATCTCACAACTCATGCAAGCACCTATGATAGGGCAACGTGAATTTCTTACCACTAAATAGTACTGTACATGAACCAATTTATTTATAAACCACTCAAGCTCGATTTGGGAAAAAGCTTTGTTTGTGTTTATTTATTTAAAAAACAAGCCAAGTTAAAGCCTTAAATTTAGGGTCGATTACTAAATAAACCAAACTCAAACATAATAGTCAAATTGAAACGGCATTTCTATTGTAATGGAAAGGTCATTTGATTATGATTCTTATTCTTATTCTAAAACTGATTGTGATCTATTGAGGAGGACTAACAAATACATAGATAATTACAAGGATATATATGAGAACACAACAAATTTCTATAAAGGAAAAAATGAGGTTTGTAACTTTGAGTTTTTTTTTTTTTTTAATGAACATGAGACATAATAGTCATACAGAAGCAAGTGCAGTTCAAACAAAACTCATGAATATATATATATATATAGAGAGAGAGAGAGAGAGAGAGAGAGAGAGAGAGAGAGAGAGAGAGAGAGAGAGAGAGAGAGAGAGAGAGAGAGAGAGAGAGAGAGAGAAATGTTATGTCCACAACATTTTCACAATAAATCTTAAGTGGCAGGTTGGTTGTTATTGTTAGAGCAAAAAAGTAATATCAGTGGTAGGTTTAAATTTGAACTGATAACAACTAACCATCTATAATTCGCTGTGAAAATGTTGCGGACATAACACTTCTCATACATACATACATATATATATATATATATATATATATATATATATATATATAAATCCATCCTTGTCAAACAAGGTCTCTCTCCAAATTAGTTTGGAGAGAAGCCTTTCAAAGTTCAAACTCCTCATATATCATTTTACTAAATGTGAATTTTGAAAATTTAATCATTAGATTGCATTTTTTTTATGTTCTTCACACGCATGTCAAATTTCATTCAAATAGAGTTTTATGTACTATTCAATTAACAAACTTATATTTTATGTATTGCTTTACCACAGAAACTTGAGATTTAAACATGTCATTGATTTTATAACTATTAATCTTTGATCTTCTTGAAATTTTGCAAGCATAGATGATATAATAAGAACATGCAATCCAACAATTATATTTTCAAATTTCACATCCAAACAAAAGATATAGAAAAAATTTAAAGGGTTTATCTCCAAACTAATTTAGGAAAAAATCTTTTTCTGAATGCGGCAATTTTGATGGCCAAGCTTTTTTGCTGTCTCGGGGAAGGGAAATGGACGATTTGGTTTGAGTCGAGGTTGATGGGTCATGTGTGTAACCCTTTTTAGATTTTAGTTTAGGGAAACCTCAAATCTCAGATATAGTAATTAATTTCAACGTTTCAAGTCAACATCATTACTTCATTCACATTATGGGTTTGTTTGGTTGGTTAGTTCTAACCAACATTTTCACATTTTAAACAATCTTACACGTATTTCAACATACTTTTTCACCCACACGTATATCAAAAACACCCAAACAATATTACTCAAACTAACCAACCAAACATGCCCTAATATGTTACACACTAACTTCTCTATGAGTCTATCTGTACCCTATTTCTACCATCTCAATTCTCAATTAAGTCCTTATTTATTTATTTATTTTTATCAACCTCTAGAGTCTAGACTACAAAAGAAGATATATATTGGATTAAATATTCCTCATTTCTTTGTTGCCTTGCCCTTTAGCCTTTTCTTTTCTGATTTTTTTGGGCTTTTCTTTTCTTTTCTTTTCTGATTTTTTTATAGGTTATTAATTTGTTATGTTAAGGTCACGTGTTTTAGAATACTAGTGTACCCTTAGCGTAATGGTCACTTTACAAGTATAAGTTCTTAAGGAATGGGGTAGATAAAGGCCCAAGGTTCAAGTCTCCAAATAGCATTTTACACACATATACACTTAGATTAGGTAAAAGTAGATTTATATCTCAGATCTAATAAAATAAAAAACAAAAAAATACTAGTGAACCTTCCCATGTATAAAGTGCATTCGGTTTGGGGCCTCTTGTTTCAATAACAATCATATGGTCATGCCCATTTTCACACCCAATTTCACTTTCCTTGACTTATTATGCGATTGTGAGTAATTGATTAAAAATTTATGGGTCCATGTATATAGAAATAGGCAAAAAGTGTCTATTACTCACAGTTGCACATGTCAGCATATTATTCAATTAGGTGTGCAATTGGTCGTGTCCCTAAAATTATAAATACAATAATGTTTTACTTTCTCCTCTCACGTGAATGGCGAGTCACACTATAAATTTAATTAATAAGATCTACTATTATGTAAGATGTGTAAGTACAACATTATTGTGCTATCAGACTATTGTATAATTACTTTCAATTGTAATACATAATTTGGGGTTATTAATAGGTATGCTAAATGCACATGTTAAGAAAATATAAAATGTTTAATTATGAGTTGCAAAATACAATTTTTAATAAAATAGTTTTTGGACCAACTTCAAGTATTTGTTCCTTTTTGAAATTAAGAATTAAAGTAACTTTGATATTTTATCGCTAACCTTAGCTTGAAAAAAATGATTTGATTTCATGTGTTAAGGATGGTTGAATTGTAATGGCCAATGTCTATTGCACACTACCATATTACACACAAAGCACACACAATTAGGCTTTTGAATTGAAAACGTGTCTTAGACTGTGTTTGGATACCGCTTATTTTGCTGAAAATTAAAAACTGAAAACACTGTAGCAAACTAATTTTTAAATGTGTGAATAGTGCCGTAGGATCCATTTTTAATGAAAATTTTGTTGAAAAAAGAGGTTTGTGAGTCTCGTGAACAATGCACGGGACCCACTAGAAAAGAGAAAAAAAATGCCAGTGCACGTTTTCAAAAAAAAAAAAAAAGGAAAACGCTGAAATGCAGACGCTGGGTCTGTTTCAACTGTACCCAAACGGGTACTTAAAGTCACGGCTTCAGTTCAAAACTTAGTATTTCAGTTCAAAACTTTTTGAACTAAAATTGTGACTTCAAGATATGATTTTAGTTCAAAAAATAATGTGTGTACGATATGTGCAATAATAATTTCAATTCTTAGAGGAAAAAAAAAAGGAATGGTAAATTTCAGTGAGTGAGGTCAATTATAGCTTGGGATTTGGTAAGAGTATGGAATTTTAGGATTTAGAGGGATATAAAAGAAACTGTCCCATTTGTAAGGTCAAAGTTGGGATGTCCAAAGATATAAAACATATACAGACACCACTTAAGCCAATGACTTGTGGCCAATTATATTATATAATTCACTTACTCTTGTCATTTTTATTAAATGTATAACTTTACTCACAAGTGTATCCTAATATTGATGATTGTGATGACATCTCAATTTTACACAAACATATATGTTTCTTCAAATGTTCCAAAAACTTGAAAAGTTATTGGAACTTCACTCACAAGTGTATCCTAATATTCATGATTATGATGGCATCTCAATTTTACTCAAACGAATACATTTCTTCAAATGGTTCAAAAACTTGAGAAGTTTAGAGTTCCAGAGAAAAGTGCACTTGATACTGGCAGTCTTTAAACTCCTAATACATGAATCCCATCCCTACATGGTCCTAAAAATGACATTAACATCAAAGGATGACAAAAAAATTTATCACTTTTTTCGACATACCATTCAAGGCTTGCATATCTCTAAGTCTCTGTTTGGATTGAGGGGGGAGTGAGGGAGAGTAGAGAAGAGTTAGCCAAAAATTAGGCTAATTTCTGGCCAACTCTTCTTTACTCCTCCTCCCTCCTCCTCAATTTAAACATATCATTAGTGGTGACAAGTCCAACAAAGATAAATATCATTTAAGAATGGCCAGGGATAAGAGAGGTTGATGGTGAATGACAAAGAGTCATTTATGATGAGGACGCTCTTATCTATGTCACTGTTGTTGATATCGCATCTTGTCCAACCCTGATTCACGCATTAAAACAAATGCCAAAATTCAAAAAAATTCAGAAAAAAAAGGGTGCAAATTGCAAGTTTCACAGCCAAGAAAGTTGACCTTTTGATTCGACTGTCTAATCAAATTAAATTTTGGACCATCTCGTAGGTCATATTTTTCCCTTCAAAATGATGGTTCATGGGCTAAAATTGGAGTTAAAACGGATGAGATATCAACAAAACACTAAAACCTTAATTAAATGTTTCACTTTTTTCAGGTCAAACAAGCTATTTTTGGACCAACTTTGCGCAAACAACTATTCCGATTGGGAAAGAATTGGAGTGATCCACCTAAACTAGCTTGAAGTATTAGGTCTCGACCACCTCTCACAAAAAGGGCTCGATGATATCTGCCACGGATTTGAAGGAATAATTTTTTTAAGGAAAAACATCACAAAATTTCCTACATTGCGTCACCTCTCTTCCGGACGCGATATCTTGACGACCATAGCTCCAAACTCGCAAGGTTAGAACCTATGGAAACTAGAAATCTATAGCCTTTTGGGGATATAAAGTTTGAAGAAATCGAAGTTCAAAAAGGTCTCCAATCAATCGCGCAAAGATTGGACCAGAAACTAGGAAAAAGAAGAAATAGCTAAACTTGGTGTACACCATCACATAGCCTCCCATTTTTTAGTAAAAAAGATGAAGTTTGGAGAGAGTATTTGGAGGAAAAAATATCGAAAATACTAGAAAAATTAGAAGAAGAAAAAACCCTAGAAAATTTTGAAAATTTTTATCTCTCCTCTCTTTAGGAAACTCATCACAAAAATTCAGCCCCTCTCATCTTTATTGTAATCTTTGTGGGTAAGATGTAGGGATGGTGTAGCCCATCCCCCTCTTCCTATTTCTTCCTATGTAAACATCATTCATCTTATATATGAAATTCCTTTTCTTTACTTGCTCTTTCTTACTTTATTGCTTTAAATGCCTAGCATATTGTTGTTGTGGTTTTGTATATCTATTTCTATATTTCTTTAGGCTTTCATTATTTGTTGTTGATTGTAATATTGTTATTAAGTTCCTAGATAGGTATTGAACCATAACCTAGATCCAATATGAGAAGTACCCATAGGGGGAAGAAATCTCATCTCTTCTAGGCATCTAGGAACCTTTTACATTTTTGTTCATATATTTATCTAGTTGTTATCCCAATTACTTTAATGTTCTTCCCCATTCCACTTTACATTATTGTCATCCCATTTACATTTTTCTAATCCCCATTCCCCAATTGCTTATTGCACCTTTTATTCCTATTGTTCTCTTTGTGTGTGTGTGTGTGCACGCGTGCGTGCACTACTACCTCCTCACCTAAGGAAAAAAAGGATTTTCTATCTATTCTTTTTAAATGAGCTTTAAACCATAACTAAAGCACAATATGAGTATGTTGTCTCTATGATAGTTAATGGCTTAAAACTCCCATCTCTTTTTAATCAAGAACCCATAAGGCTTGAAAGAGATTAAAGCTTATTTAAGAGGAATCATTATTAAAAAAAAATTTAATCAACCTTTACTTTTATTGTCATTTAAATTCAAGAACTTTGCTTTTATTGTCATTTAAATTCAAGTACTTTACTTTTCCTTGTCATTTAAATTTTTAGCAATTTTATATACTTGCCTTTATTTTATTGTCTTTAAATTCATAGCACTTATTTACTTTTGTTGGCTTGTTGCTCTTTACCTTTTCCCATTAATAATGTGGCCATAAATTAATGACTTGGGTAAACAAATTCCTTTAGTATGCTTTTCCAAAAGGAAATTATTTTTTTTTATAAAAAAACTTCATTCCCTTTTTCGAAAAGATGTTTTCAAAAATGAAACCTTTAAACCCTCTCTTTTGTTTCAAAATGTTCTTCCAAAAAAATAAATCCTTCTTTTGGAATCTTTTCCTTCCTTTTAAAATCTCCTTTCTAAAAAAATATATCCTTTTCTATTTTTTCTTGAATCCAAAATTAAGGAGTATTTTTCAAAAAAAAAAAAAAAAATCTCTTTCCTTTCCTCAAAGAATTTTTTTTTTTTTTTTTATCACATTGGAATTTCTTTTCAAAAAATATGATAAAAGAAATCTTTTGAACAAGCAAAGTTTCTAAAAGGAACATTTCTTTTCCCAAAAAAAAAATCATAGGATTTTTGGAACCCAAGCCTCTTCTTTTGAAAATAAAACTCATGAATCTTTTTCTTAAAAAAAAATGTTTTCAACACAAAATTCCCCTTCCACCATAAAAATCATGGGATCTTTGGTTCAATTCTTTTCAAAAGGAAAAACTCATGAAATTTCTCAAAAGCTTTTTCCCAATTCTTTCTTTTTCAAGATTGCCCTTTTCTTTTTACAGAAAAATATTTTCAAAATAAAACTCTTTTCTTGAAACCATATTCTTAAAATAAAACCATGGGATATTCAAAAATCAAATCATTTTTTTCCTAAAGAAACCCATGAGTATTTTGAAACCCACTTTTCTTTTGTTTTCTTAAAATTAGATTTTCTCTACAAAAATGATTTCAAAAAAAGAAAAGTGTAAACTTAGTGCACCTCAACATTTTCGGGTTCCCCCTAAAAATGGCATTTTGTTATTAAAAAAAAAAAAAACTCTTTCCGAAACCCTTTTTCACATTTCGTGATTTGTTTCCTATTTCAAATTTTGCTCCTTCAAAAGAGACCTTTTCTTTCAAAAAAATGATGAAAGTTTTTTTTTTTTTTTAAAGAACAATAAAACCTTCTCTTTCAAAATAATGAAAATTTTCATCATAAAAAAATGTTTTTTCCGAAATTTTCCTTTTGAAAATAAAGTAAGGTTAACATTTTCAAAGAAAAATTCTTTTCAAACTTGCCCATGCATTGTTGTTTAAAACTTTCCTTAGGATTGCATATTTAGGGATTTGTGCTATAGTTCAATTCCGTTGAACCCATAGGCACTAATCAAGTTTACATAGTCCATTTCTCCATATCTTCATTGTCATCTTTTTTGCATGGTAAAAATGAGAAAATGTGGTGGATGACAACAAGGTGTTATCCTTCCAAACCTCTTCTTTTATTTTTACATTGTAATGTATTTTTGCATAGTATTTAGTCTCCACATACTAGTTATGTAGTAAATATTTTATTCACATGCTAATTATACGTATTTAAATTTAGAATTCACATGCTATATATATTTATAATTAGAACGTGAGAAATATATATATATACACAAAATGTCAAGTATCTTATTTTTTAACTAAAAAGATAACGTTTGAGATAAATTAAAATGGAGTACTATCATTTGGATAGATGTTATGGGATGCTTAACACTTTCCTCACACGTAACCGAACTTTTGAATTCAAGATCTTTTGTTCGAGACCTTTGGTTTACTTTAATTAATAAACCCTTAAAATTGGTTTAGTTAATTAGATAATTTAAAGTGAATTAGATCTTAGGGTCAATGGGCCCACGAGTATGTATTGGGCCAAATGCCCAATCCAAAGACACTAAATGGTCTGAGGATGTAGGAATATTGACTCAAAGAAGCAATGTTGATGGGTAGAGAAGCGAAGATTGATCATAGTCATCCCGGAAGTTGGTTCGAGCCTCTTCGGCTAGATAAAGCCGAGGTAGGAAAGGGTTGCCTGATGTCCAAAAGCGATGTTCTAGGATATCCTGTATGTAAGGACATGCATGGTAGGTGTACAAGATAAGAAGAAGGGTTATGAAATATCCAAAATAAAGTTGCTACCACTGCATTAAATGCTCTGCAGCTAAACATCTGACCACATCAATGTGGAGGTGATGCTTGAACATTAGGTTTCAGCCTTATAGCTACCTCCAAAGACTTCAAGGATAGGTTGATGGGACAAGTATCCAAACCAGTTATCTAATCCATACGTGGATAGAGAAAGGAAGAAATGTGATATAAAAGGAAGAGAAGACTTTCAGGATGGGGGATCAGAGAAAAAGAAGGAGAACAAATACTATAAACATTAAGATCAATATCTGTAACCTGCCTTTAAGAAGGAGAAATACAGGATCCAACCTCCTCAGCTTGAGTCCAAGGACAATTTTTATTATAAAGACTATCCCATTTATATGATGTTACGATCTAGCCCGTCATCTTTGTTATTTAACGTCACTAGAACCTAGATTTCAAGCCCATTCTCTACAAATTCATTATATTGGGCTTTTTGGGCCTATCCCACTCTTATTTTTGGGTTTGGGTACAAATTGTGTCCTTACAAGACTTATAGCTGACTAATCACACCTAATATAAAACCAATTAATGGTGATGAATTCTAAATTAAAAAAAATAAGAAAAAGGAACTCTCACACACTCCTCATCCTAAAAACACATACACACAAAGAGTCTCATTGCCAAAGACCCAATTTGCAACCTAACCTATGCGACCTAACCTAAGAATTCGATATTTCTTTTGGGGGCCTCCACAATAGTGACTGCTTGCCAGATCTCCACTATGCATATACCTTGAAAATAAAATTAAAAAAGACCTTCATGACATCTACAGCTACATCATAAAAAGCAATCCAACACAGAGGGAGAAAAGCAATCACGTAAGAAGAACAAGGAGAAGAAGAAAGACCCATAACAAGAACTTGAAACCACTGCTTCAAAAAGTTACACTACTTATTGTAAAATTTATTTTTATATATCTAAAAGGTGGTGGATTCTACATGTATTATACAAGTAGTACTCTCTCTCTCTCTTAGTGGGGACTCGGCACATAAAGTATTCATGGAATAACATCACATGTGACTGGTAACCATATTTTGTATCATTCTCAAGTTCGCAAACATTGGCAGCAACAGCTACTGCTACTCCCAACCCTGAAAGAACCAATAAACTTTAGAGGTCTAATCTCAATTCATTAAGAATCCAGCAGCCTTATTTCTATTGACATAATATTGCTATGCATTGTTGAAGAAACTTCACTATAGGTGAAATATAATTGATCAACGCATCCATTGATCCTTGTCAAACAGACTGCATTTATTATCATTTGCATTCTACATCAATGCAAATGCTTATACCTTATTAACTTGCTTTGCAATTGGAACTCGTAGGGAAAGCCTAGGCTTTGGCAATTGCTCTGCAACCAAAATGTAGAAGAGCCCCATGACTCCTGTGTGCCTCTGGGCGCTACTATAATTAGATTCCAGAATCAGAGTCTCCCCAACATTTATCTTGACAGAGCCGGGTTGAGGATAACAAGTGGACATTCCTACAATATAACCAGCCTCATTTCCTGCTTCCTTCCCTTGTCCATAAGTTGGTATTGAAGAACATAAAACCCGTCCATCCTGAAACTCCACACAAAAGCACGAGCAAAATATGACAAAACTTTTCACATTATTTTCACAGATATGTGGAACTAGATGATTGAAAGGAAAGATAGAATCAAATAACTAATCCACAACTAGAGGAACAATAAAATTTTGACCCCCCAAAAAAAAATGTATATAGAGCACATGCAGATCATGATGAAGTTCACAGCCTAAATCAACATGAGATTTTGTCGTGAATTATAAAATATTTTGACAAAAGGTTATTCAGTGTAACTAAATTAAAAAGATTCTTGCAACAAATCCAACTATCTAGTTGATGTCATAAATATATGGAGACATAAAGTACAGAGAAAATATGAATGTGTGTGAACTACTTTTGATTGTGAGAGTGACAATTCCTGATAAATCTCCATAGAAGATCATCAAATCGAGTAAGTCGTATGATATTTCACAAGAGATCATAACTGGCACACCAGATAACAAAGAAATTAAGAAATGTTGCACTCATATCGTTACAAACAGAAATTAAAGGTAAGTGTTGAATCACCTCTCCATAAAGAGCTGAACCGAGACCCCCCGAATGTTGATGGGCCACACCGTAGATGATATAGCCACCAGTTGTCATAATGAGGCTTATCCTTTTGGACTCAGTGCACCTATTATCGGTCATACCAGATGTACTACAAGGCTCAACGTTATACTCAACCTGTACCAAAGAAATTCTATTGTCTCTTAGAAAGAGTATTGAACTAACAAAAAATACTAAGAATGAAACAGAATACGGATCTGTTGAATGAAATTTCAAGTTTGTACCACTTCTTGTTTTTTGAAACTTACACTTCAAGATTTACTAGATTGTTACATGTTTTTTGAAACTTATTTCACTTCAAGATTTACTAGATTGTCACAACTCAAATGAGGCAAGCAAATTTACTTTTAAACAGGATCTTTAAGGGTGAGAGATTAAAAAACAGAAAGCTCACTAAGATGCAGCTATAAGAAAATTTTACTCATAGAAGAGAGAAGAGGAAAGCTCAAGTTCACAGGATATAGACACTTATTCCATTAACTTACATTATTAAAATAAATAAAAGACTAATTTGCAACTTTCTAAACTCTGGAAATAAGTTGCAATGAACATATATTTCATGAACCAAAGTGTAATATAGCCAATTTTAATCAAATTTCTACTTTCATGTCTCTTGTTCAGAACTGTGTGTGTATGTGAGAGAGAGAGAGAGATCAGTAATTACAAATACTGTTTATATCAATATATTTGGAGAGTATAATATAATTGTAGAGAAGTTCACTTACATGGCATTCATGTTCTGAACTTTGTCCTGTCGAATTGCCCAATTGTTTCCAAGTATCGGTGACATCCAATATATAAATCTTGACAGGCACAATAAATTCATCCCAATCAATCCACTTCACTGTGTATCTCATGTAAAGGTTTCTCTTAGCACCCTCAGAGACTTCTCTCAATCTGCATTGAGTGTCATCATAGCAACATCTTAAACCTCCTATATAGCCTGGCCTCAAGGGCCGGCCATATTCATCCTTTGAAACGTTATATAGATCACACCTGCATTCAGTGCATCCCAACTTATCTTCCACTCCCCGAGTATCAATCGCATGGACATTAAGCAACCACCCCTCCTCATACCCAGCAGGAATATCAGCAGGATTACCAACCTCTATTCCGAAAGGATCTGGAACATCTGTGTTTGTTCCTCGGGTTTCAGATCCAAGGCCATAATACTGGCCACCAGTATTATTCTGGCATATTCCACTGTTCCTCACAAGAATATGATCAGGTTGGTTGTGTTTGTGGTCATCATGCTCAGGATTTGTTGCATTTAGACGTTGATAATATCTTGCAAGGACCCAGTGGTGGAGATAAGTTTCGTGAAGAGGGACAGGATGCCCTGCTTCATCAACTACTTCAGCATTGAAACCCTTAATAGCAATATGACCTCTTGGGAAGTCAATGTTGTAGTAATATTTGTCCACCACTGATCCTTGATCCAGCACAAACTTAGGGGATAGGTAAACTGAAGATTTTATCTTAGGATGTCTATATTTCCGGAAAGCACGTGAGCTTGTTATGCTTAATGCCAGTAATAGTATTGCCAACGGAACTCGAAAACAGTGAAGCATTTTTTTTCTGCCCAAAACAAACTGTGTCATCAAATAAAACCAAAGATTCTCAGATAATAAACTCAACAATCATCTCTGAAAAAAAAAACAAGTGAAACCCACATGTAAAGTAAATAAATATGACTGAACAATACGTATTAGGTAAGATAAGAGATACACAAGAGAGATACACAGATAATAATCCATTTTATTCAAACCTAATTTAATTTACTCAGTTGCAAATTCTTCTTCGATACGAGCTTGATTAGAATTTGACTTGGACATATTATTATAATTGGGTTTTTCTATAATTTTAATTAACTACAAATATATATTTCATAGCATTGAAATAAAAAATAAAAAATAAAAAATTAATCCATAACTAATAACAATTAAATCAAGGGGCTAATCTAAATACACGCAATTTAAACATATACTTTAACTCTTTAAAATAATTAGAAAAATTAATCAATGGCAAAATGTTAAGAATTTTGCAACCTATGAAGTTGTGTATGTGATTCAATGCTATGAATGCTTTGAAAATGTTATGCTGACATTTTTCCTCTCTTATGTTGTTAAAATTTGAGTTTATAGCACAACTCGGGGGTTTTTTTTTTTTCGGAGATTGAAAACTTTTGATAAAAAGAGAAAAAAAAAATTGTAAATAAGAGGTGGACTAGCGAGGTGCTACAGTAGGCACATAAACATGAATTTTTTTTTTTCTTTTGGTACCCATTATTTAATTAATTCATATATAGTAAAAAGTTAGTTGTCTGTTAAGAGGGGGCAAATAACCTTATACTATATTTATAACTATTAGTACTTGAGAATTTTTGATACAGTTGAGGGGTGTTGCTTGTTAATGTAAAATTGTATAGGTAGCTATAGCCTGGACCAGACAAGGCTATAGAGAAACAACTAAAATTGATAAAAGCATAAATGGGCAATTAGTAAATTAGATGAATATTGATGTTGATGCCCAAATTACATGTGGGTTATTTTCAAATACCAGGAAAACCAAAAAAAAAAAAACTTGGTAATCATTCACAGAGAAAAGAGAACGAACATTTGGTATACTCTGTACGAGGAAGGAGCATGAAAACATCCCCCGGGTGTAACTATTTTGACTCTAGAAAAAAAAAAATATATATATATATATATATATATATATATATATAGTGAAAGGAAGAGAGGGGAAAGAGCGTACCCAATAAAAGAAAAGGGGAAGGAACCAGCCAGTTCCAAAGTAGTTCAGATTGAGATTACAGAGAAGAGAACCACGGATGAGTTTAGCGGATTTGAAGACTTATATATAAAATATACAGAGCGTGTGGACTGCACAGAGCCCTTTGGAGCCAACAAAAGAAAGTATTTTATATATTACCATCCAAGTTTAGGACAGAGCCCTTTGAAGACTTATATATAAAATATACAGAGCGTGTGGACAGGACAGAGCCCTTTGTTCCAAATTTCTTAACATCCAAGTTTAGGAAAACGACAAAGCGAATGGCCTAAGCGATGACGCATTTGTATATTACCATTGTATGTCAAAATATTGTTAAAAAATGCATTATATTCCATATTCATTAATAATTTATTTTAGTGAGTTTCAGTCAGTTCAACTGGTAAAATTTTTAATAGTTATATAAGAGATCTGATGTTTAATTTTCGCCTACACTAAAAATTGATTGATATTTTGGTATAATAATAAAGAGTTATAATAATTTTTTTTTTTTTCATAAAAGAAAAAGATAATCTATGCTGACTCTTCTTATAACGCTAATAGGTAATACTAATAATGAGATGTACTACTACTTGAATGAGTGAACATTTAGAAGGTAGTACTCGGGACAATCTTATCAATGTTAATAGATAGTTACGAAGGACAGGCATTTTTCACGGATGAAAATTGGATTGTGACACGTAACAACTTTGTTTTTTTTTTTTCTTGTTTTAAATTTAACTTTTCTGTCTTTTTCTTCTTTACTCATTTTGTCGTTTAGTTTTTTTCTTTTTTTAATATTTGTGCTTATCCTTTGTTCGGTATTTTTTGTTCTTTTGTGCTTAAAAAATAAAATAAAAAAGTTTTTCCTGTATAAAGAAATTATAAAAGCTCGTATACTCGAAGATTTTTTTATGGTAATATATTTTAATTTTATATAATTTAAGTTTCTAAATGTCTATCTTAATTAAAATTAATCTTGTCACACGTTTTATGTGTATGATGAGATTTTTTATTTTTTTGGGTTTATATGTTTTACTTGTGGTAGTTTTATTTTATTTTAAAAAGAAGTTGTATTAGTACTTGACTACTAATATGAGAGAGAAATGTAAAGGTAAGAAAAAAAACAGTTTAGTGATAAAAAAATCCTACATATGTAGGAAAAAAAAGTAGTTTTATTTTTTTTATTTTTTATAAAAGGAAAAAGTTGTATTAGTACTTGATAACTAACAAGAGAGAGAAATGTGAAGATAGAATAAAAAACTGTTTTTTTTATTTTAAAATTAAGCTAAAAATTAAGAGTTTTCAAATTAATAATTTTACATGTCTACCCTATGGTGTAAGCCTTAAAAACAGATGAATTTGAGGGTATTTTGGACATTTAAATTGAGAATTTTAAAACAGGAGAAGCCGCTTAAATAGAAGTATAGATAAATTAGAGCGGCTTGGTGGTGGATTCTACTTTCTACACACATTACACAAGTACTGTGTGTGTGTGTGTGTGTGTGTGTGTGTGTGTGTGTGTAGGGGCGAGGCACATAAAGAATTCATAGAACAACATCACAAGTGAATGGTAAGCGGTATAACACTATAACCATATGGGGCAACAACAACAGCTACTCCCAAACATGAAAAAACCGATAAACTTAAGAGGTCTGACCTTAATTCATTAAGAATCGAGCAGCCATATTTCTATTGACATAATATTGCTAAATGCTAAGCATTGTTGAAGAAAATTAACGCTAGCTAAAATTTAATTGATCAACGCATCAATCGGTCTCCGACAATCAGACTGCTGCTTTATCTATTATCATTTGCATTCTACATCAATGCAAATGCTTTATACCTTACTATTAACTGGGTTTGCAAATGGAAGGCGTCGGGAAAGCACAGGCTTTGGCAAATGTTCTGCAACCAAAATGTAGAAGAGCCCCATGACTCCTGTGTGACTCTGGGTGCTACTATAATTAGATTCCAGAATCATAGTCTCCCCATCATTTATCTTTACAGTGCCTGGTTTAGGATAACAAGTGGACATTCCTACTATATAACCAGCCTCATTTCCTGCTTCCGTCCCTTTTCCATACGTTGGTATCGAAGAACATAAAAGCCGTCCATCCTGAAACACCACACAAAAGCACGAGCAATAGAAGCTGTTACAATACAATCAAACTCATCATAATACGACAATAAAAAAATTCACATAATTTTCACAGATTTGTGGAGCTAGATAATTGAAATGAAAAACAGAATCATATAACAAAGCCAAAGCTAGAGGGACCATAAAATTTTGACCACCAAAAATAAAGTAAAATTAGAGCACATGCAGTTCATGATGAAGTTCATAGCCTAATATGTTTGTCGTGAACTATAAAACATCTATACAATAGGTTATTCAGCGTAACTAGAACAAAAAGATTCTTGCTACACATCGATCCAACTATCTAGTTGAAGTCATAAATATATAGAAATAAAAGTACGGAGAAAATATGAATGCGTGTGAATTACTTTTACTTTTGATTCTAGATACATCTCCATAGAAGGGAAAATCATCAAATCAGGTAAGTCATGTGATATTCCACAAGAGATCATAACTGGCATACCAGATAACAAAGAAAATAAGAAATGTTGCACTCATATCGCTACAAACAGAAAACGTAAGTGCTGAATCACCTCTCCATAAAGAGCTGAACCGAGACCCCCCGCATGTTGATGGGCCACACCGTAGGCGATATAGCCACCAGTTGGCATAGCCAGACTTGCCCTTTTGGAGTCAGTGCACCCATTATCAGCCTTACGAGATGCACTACAAGACTCTATGTCATACTCAACCTGCGCCAAAGAAATTCTATTGAGTCTCTTAGAAAAGAGTATTGAATTAACAAAAAAAAATACTAAAGAATGCAACAGAATACAGATCCATCGAAAGATATTTTATTTCTGTGCCACTTCCTTGTTTTTTGAGACCAAGTTGCAATGAACATATATTTCACGAACCAAAAGTGTGATATAGCCAATTATTATCTAATTTTAGAGAAGTTCACTTACATGGCATTCATGTTCTGAATTTTGTCCTGTTGAATTGGCCAATCGTTTCCAAGTATCGGTGACATCCAATATATAAATCTTAACAGGCACAATAAATTCATTCCAATCAAGCCACTTCACCGTATATCTCATGTGAAGGTTTCTCGTAGCACCCACAGCGCCTTCTCTCAATCTGCATTGTGTGTGATCATAGCAACATGATAAACCTCCTTTATAGTCTGGTCTTAAGGGCTGGCCCTTTTCATCCTTTGTAACATTATATAATTCGCACCTGCATTCGGTGCATCCCAACTTATCTTCCACTTCCCGAGTATCAATTGCATGGACTTTAAGAAACCACGCCTCCTCATACCCAACAGGAATATCAGCAGGATTACCAACCTCTATTCCAAAAGGATCTGGTACATCTGTGTTTGTTCTTCGGGTTTCAGATCCGAGGCCATAATACTGGTAAACAACCTGTTGCTGGCATATTCCACTATTCCTCACGAGAATATAATCCTGCTCGGGATTTGTTGCATTTAGACGTTGATGAAATCTTCCAAGGACCCAGTGGTGGAGATAGGTTTCGTGAAGAGGGACAGGATGCCCTGCTTCATCAACTACTTCAGCATTGAAACCCTTGATAGCAACATGACCTCTTGGGAAGTTAATGTAGTAGTAATTTCTATTCACCACTGATCCTGGATTCAATTCAAACGTAGGGGATAGGAAAACTGCAGATTTTATCTCAGGTTGTCTATATTTCCGGAAAGCATGTGAGCACGTTATGCTTAATGCCAGTAATAGTACTGCCAACTGCACTCGAAAAAATTGATGCATTTTTTTTCCTGCCGAAAACAAACTGTGTCATAAAATAAAACCAAAGATTCTCAGATACTAAGCTCAACAATCCTCTCAAAAAATACAAGTGAAACCCCAACATAAAGTAAACACATAAGACTAGACAGTATTAGGTAAGGTAAGCGCTGTGCAATAGAGATCTAGCATGAAGGACTTAAAAGTCTTAGACAATAGAAGTGAGTTATGTACATGCACACAAATAGAAATTTCATATTTTAACTAGAAGTTGGAGCCCAAAATTACAAATATATTTGAAGTCAAATTTTGACCATGTTAAAATACCAGAAAACCAAAAAAAAAATTCGGTACTCATTAACATAGTAAAGCAAGCCAACATTTGAAAATCTGTACGAGGAAGGAGCATGAAAACATCCCTTGGGTGTAACTATTTTTAGTCTAAATACAGAACTAAATGAAACACACAGAAATGAAGATTAAAATGATCCGTCGATCCCAGGTTAACCAATGAGCTGATTTACTGAATAGAATTGGATTGGCGTACCATGTTTACTAGATTATAAAATTTTATTTTAAAAAAAAATGTGAAAAAAAAGAGGAGGAAGAAGCGTACGGAAAAAAGAAAGGAACCAGCAAATTCAAGAGCAGTTCAGATTAGGGAACCAGGGTGGAGTTCTAAGTGTTTCAGAAGACTTATATATATGATATACACAGTGTGGACAGAGCCCTTTGGAGCCGAACAAAAGAAAGTAATGTTATTTATATCATTTTACTCTGATTTTGGAACTGGAAATGATGAGGCCGCTGTTTACGCTTTGTTAACATATATATGTTTTTACTTTCGTCCAAATTCCTTGATAATGGATTTGGATGGCACGATTTGAGCATGTTAATTTGGAACAACAATCCAATTAGTAATTAATAGGTAATTAAAGTGTCAAATACATGTGTTTTTTCCCTAAGCTATAAACAACAATTCTAATTAAAGTGTCAAATAAACTAATTTAAACTTTCTAAATATGTACAAATGATCAAATAAGTTAAGGAAATTAAAAAGATATGATTGACTTAATCTTACAATTTACTTCAATATACATTTTATAAGAAGGTTGACATGCACAAAAAAATTTCAATTAATAATTAATAGGAAAATTGATGTAATATGTTCTTATTTAACGTATTCTCTTATAAATAGATATGCTAAGGGCCTCCTAAATGACGTTGTATGGCTTGAAGATTCTCTTCCCCCAGCTGTGGAGGCTTTGTCCTGTGATTCAATTTCTATTTAATGAATTGTGAGGATGGTTTCCTTTTCAAAAAAAAAAAAACATATTCTCTTATAAATTCTTAAGAAAATTTTGTGAGCAAATTATGCGAACATTGAAAGTAATGATACGAATTGCATCAATACTTTCCATACAAATTATCAAAAATGAAGAAAAAAAAAATTCTATTAAAGTTAAAAGTAAAAATCAGTAGTATAAGATATTTGACTTTTTTTTTTTTTTTTTAAATTTTAGGAACAAGATATTTGACTTTACAAAGATAAAAATGGCAGAAGCAAGTTAAGGAGTAATATTGCTCATTTATGGACATGTATTTAATTTTTTTAACATGGAAAAGGTATTAAAAAAATCTTGCTATTTAAGAAGATAATGGTGCATTAATTTTAAAAATATGTATTTATTATTGACAAATAACCAAAAAGTAGACAAACGTATGGCATATTTTTGTAATATATAATGTACCCGTGTGAATAGTAAATAGCAAAAAGAAAAAATAATGATTTGTTAAAATATATACCTGCACCATTACCTTTGAGAGTATTAAATAGAAGATATTTGTATAATTGTATCCTATTATTAATTTAAGATTGGATGAAATAAATGAGTTCATTCGATAATTAAATGTGTTGACATATGACATTTGTGTGGAAAATACTTAGGTAGTCCTGGAATATATATATTACTCCTAACATAGAATTTCTTCCTAATTTATAACATTTCATCAATTCTTTGCCAACCATAATTAATTAATTTATTATCACTTGAAATTTTTCTAATGCAAAACCTTTTTAAAATTAAAGTGTCCTTTATTTTATGTCATGCCTTTCTCCATTAAATTCTGATTTTAAATTTGAATCCCATTTTGAATTTGGTCATCCATGATAGGGGTGTCAATTCGGGTTAGCGTGTCATGTCGAGGTAGGAGTATTCGACTAAATAGTTCAACCCTAACCCGACCCATTTAATAATCGTGTCATGATCATTCAACCTTAACCTGACCTGTTAATAAAGAGGGTTGACCTGACCTAACCCATTTGACACACTTAATAAATAAGTCGTGTTGGGTTGACACGAATGTAACACATTTCAACCCATAATATTTAATGTAACATCCATCGAGAAATTTTTTTTTTTTTTTTAATCCCAAAAGCAGTGTATACACTTTAAGTTTTCAACCCACATTCAAAATAATATAGTTCAACAAAAATATAACATATATCTAGAAATAAGTTTTTTAAACTCTAGAAGAAGTGCATACAATTCAACCCAAATTCAAAATAACATAGTTTGACAAAAATATAATATCCTTGGAACTCGCCAAATGCTAAGTATCAATATTGAAAAAATTGAAGCAAATAGTAGACTAATCCTGACTATGACTACGATTATCATCGAGAGAGAGAGCAATAACCAGTTTGAGACTTTGAGTTTAAGAATTAGGCATGAGACTATAAGATAGTAGAATGAGTAGTACGGCTGAAATTAAAAAATAAAATAAAATAAGATATTTATAAGAAAGTTTAGAGATTTAGGGTTTGTAGTGTTTAGAGATCTAGGGTTTGTAAAGTTTCAATTTTCAATTATATCCCTTGTAAGTTTTTGTTATTACTCACTTTTCTTTTTTAATTTAAAATATATGTTGGATATAAAATGTATTAGACAAATCTACAATAAAATAAATATTATTTGTTACACGAGTTAAACAGGTTGTGTTAAATGGGTCATTTTGGGTTGACATAAATAAATTGGCGTGTCAAACGTGTCTATTGCGGGTTATGCAGGTTGACCCACTTATGACATGTTTCTTATCGTATCACTTTCGAGTCAACCCATTTTTTACCCTAACCTATTAAGGCACAACCCTAACCCGCAAATACCTGTATTGGGTTCGTGTTGTGTTCACAAGTTGGGTTGAACATTGACACCCTTAATCCATGATAGATTAGAAATTTGGCTAAACTAGATTGCTAAAGTGCTAGTTTGCAGTAATGGAAGAATGAAAGATCTTAATATATGGATTGTACTTTCTCAAAAAAATATATGGATTGTAATTTTTTTTTTTGGTAGCTAGAATGATTGTAATATATTATATAGTTAAATTAGGTTGGCTGTAATATATTATTATTTAGTTATAAGTATGATTTGTATTATTTATTCAACTTTTAACTATGATATGTGTGGGGAGTAAAAGGATCCAAGTGGGCATATGGGCCTTTGGACTGTAGCATGGAGGGCCGACCTGCTCCAGAGTTAAGAATTTGTTAACTCTGTAAATTGGCCCATACGCCGAGTGTCTGAGGGTACAGCCGAGGGCGAGCTTCTCCTCGGACAGATCCAAGAGAACTCAAAGTTTCATTATGAAGGTCAAGGCACAGCTTTGGAAAGACTAATGGTTAAAGGGGGAAACCCTGAATCTTCGAGGTACACCGGTGTTAGAAAAATACCAAAAGAAAAGGCTGCCACCACCACATTAAAGACTCTGCACCTACCTCCCTGACCGCATTAATGGAGAAGTAACCCCTGAACAGTAGAACTGAAACTTCTGGTCACTATTCAAAGGTACTAAGAAAAGAAATATCTAGGGGGGAGGGGGTTGGAGTAACACGTGGATAAAGTATCAGAAAAAGAAGTATTTAAGGGAGATGAACGCCAGAGAAAGGGGGGTCGGTAACAAAGAAAGAAATTAAAAATTGTAACTTCTAAGAGAGAAAGAGAAATAATACAGAACTAGTCCTCGGCTTACGTCCGAGGAGGTTTATTTGCAATTATCATTTGTTATTTGCAAGTGTTTGTAACTTTTAGCCTGTTATCAAGTTCTCAGTACCTCTAACCTAGGTTTCAAGCCCACACTCTACAAATTTTATTGTTTAAGACTCATTGGGCCTGAGCCCGTAATTTTCTTTGGGTCCAGGTGCAATTGTGCACTTACAGTATGTATTGTTGCTAAAAAAAAAAACTACGGTATGTATCTTTTTTCTTTTTTTGAGAAAATCAAGCAATTTAAATATATACTAAAATGCAAAATTAACCCTCTAAGGTTATGTTTGGTAACAGTTTTTGTTTTCTATTTTCAAAAACTTGTTTTTGAGAATACAAAGAAGAAACAATTTTCTTATATTTTTGAAATAAAAAACATGTTTAGTTAGCTAAAATTAAAAAGATAGTTTTTGAAGAAAAAAAATAGAAAATACTAAAATATGTTGTTACTTGGGTTTGAACTCTAATGCAGTCATTAAATGAGACAGATTGAGTTTTGAAATCAGTTTTTGTTTTTTGTCCATTTTGGGTTGCCAAACAAGTTTTTTAGTCTCAAAAATAGAAAAAAAATTTTGGAAACAGAAAATAAGGGGAAAAAAACACTTACCAAACATACCCTAAGTTTCTTTAGATTTCATTTTAGTCTTCTAATTTTATTTTTGTTCATTTCAGTTCTCTAACTTTCAAGTTTATTCAATTAAGGCTTTTCTATCAACTTTTATTATATATTGCGGTTAATTTTTCAACTTTTTTAAAATTTTCATTAAATGTTTTAAATTAAAATTTTCAATTAATTAATAATTGAAAAATATTTTCTAGCTTTTTAAAAAAAATTAATAGAAGTAAACGAAAGACCTTAATTAAATAAATCTGAAACTTAGAGGACTCAAATAAATGAAATCAAAGTTAGGGAAATGAAATGAAATCTGAAGAAACTTAGATGATCAATTTTGCATTTTATCCTTAAATATATTATAAGAATTTAAATTTATCCTAATAGGGATGTAATTGTATATGATAATTTTTTTTAATTATTAAGATTGTAGTTTTAATTAGTTCAATTGCTTTTTTAGGGATAACTTTAACACTTTCGTATTGGATTAATGGGTCTCATGGTCATTACGGCTTGGGGAATATGATTGAACTTAAATGAAGTTCAGAATGGTCAAAGGTAGGAAATTAGCAGCTGTGCTAGCCTGATGGACCAAAGGCTTTCTGGAAGAGTTCCTAACGGCCAACCACAATATCTGACCTTATCGTGAGATGACTGAAGCGGTATGGCAGCTCCCTACCATGGTACAAAATTATTGTGGACAGTGCTATGTTTGAGAGGCGAAAGGAAGCTAGACACTGTATCATTAATTATTCGGGATCATCATGGTGTAGTAGTAGCATCAATGAGCAAGAAATTGCATGTTCCTTTGGTACCCCCTTTGAAAGGTTCAATAAAACACCTATAAATGTTCAAAACCCTCAATTTAAACTTATATATTATAAGAATTTAAATTTATCCTAATAGGGATGTAATTGTATATGATAATTTTTTTTAATTATTAAGATTGTAGTTTTAATTAGTTCAATTGCTTTTTTAGGGATAACTTTAACACTTTCGTATTGGATTAATGGGTCTCATGGTCATTACGGCTTGGGGAATATGATTGAACTTAAATGAAGTTCAGAATGGTCAAAGGTAGGAAATTAGCAGCTGTGCTAGCCTGATGGACCAAAGGCTTTCTGGAAGAGTTCCTAACGGCCAACCACAATATCCGACCTTATCGTGAGATGACTGAAGCGGTATGGCAGCTCCCTACCATGGTACAAAATTATTGTGGACAGTGCTATGTTTGAGAGGCGAAAGGAAGCTAGACACTGTATCATTAATTATTCGGGATCATCATGGTGTAGTAGTAGCATCAATGAGCAAGAAATTGCATGTTCCTTTGGTACCCCCTTTGAAAGGTTCAATAAAACACCTATAAATGTTCAAAACCCTCAATTTAAACTTATATATTATAAGAATTTAAATTTATCCTAATAGGGATGTAATTGTATATGATAATTTTTTTTAATTATTAAGATTGTAGTTTTAATTAGTTCAATTGCTTTTTTAGGGATAACTTTAACACTTTCGTATTGGATTAATGGGTCTCATGGTCATTACGGCTTGGGGAATATGATTGAACTTAAATGAAGTTCAGAATGGTCAAAGGTAGGAAATTAGCAGCTGTGCTAGCCTGATGGACCAAAGGCTTTCTGGAAGAGTTCCTAACGGCCAACCACAATATCCGACCTTATCGTGAGATGACTGAAGCGGTATGGCAGCTCCCTACCATGGTACAAAATTATTGTGGACAGTGCTATGTTTGAGAGGCGAAAGGAAGCTAGACACTGTATCATTAATTATTCGGGATCATCATGGTGTAGTAGTAGCATCAATGAGCAAGAAATTGCATGTTCCTTTGGTACCCCCTTTGAAAGGTTCAATAAAACACCTATAAATGTTCAAAACCCTCAATTTAAACTTAACCGACACAAGCTTATACTCAAACAATAAATGTGTGGAATGATAAATACAAGCAATACCCAAAATAACAAACAACTCTAAGCCATAATTAATCACACCACAACAGCAATTAATATGTAAGAGTAAAGGAAGAGAGATGCAAATACAAAGATAACATAGCAATGTGTTATTAAAGAGGAAACCAAAGTACTCAACGAAAAACCTCTCCGCCGCCCTCCAAGTGGTCAAATAATTCACTAGAGAATAAAGTTGGGATACATGAATAGTCATCGACCCTCCAAGCCTGATCTACCTAGTGCACCTAAGCCCTCCAAGCTTCTTGCACCAACAAGCTTATGTCGAACTTTGTCTTTTTTAGTTTACCGGATCTCGCAATAAGCTCATTACATCAACCAAATGAAATTGGTCCTCTCTGAACTGCTTTCCAAACACCAAAATGCCTCCTCACTGATATGGGTATGGTGAGATAAGGATTTGGCAAATGAACCTCTTAAGGGTATGTCAATGGAGAGAGTAAGAGTAGAGAAATTTGGAAAATTAAAGAATTAAGATTGTGGATGAGTCAATCTTTTTTCTTTTTTTTTCTAGGGTTTCTCTCTCAAAATTTCTTTGAAAGCTTTCTACATTTCGTGGGTATAAGGGTATTTATAGTAGGGTACGTGAGGAATGTGAAAAAACATTTTTCATCCAAACAGGGCATTCTGGCGACTCAGCCTCGCAACTAGAACTAGTCGCGAGTCTGAGTCGTGAGATAACTATCAGACCAGACTGTATTTTTTGTCCTATAGTGCTCCAGCTGTCGTGACTCTTCAACTCCTTGTATGCTTCACACGTGTGACACTTTTGGCAACTTGCCAGTTGTGAGCCAGTCGCGAGACTCCTTTGAGTGCACACATATTGAATTTTTTTCACACTCTCTCACACACTACTATTATATAATTCTCACCTAAATACAGAATATCTAATTGCTAAAATACAAGCACATTTGGCATGGAATAAAGCCAACACATGCAGGGTCGACCCTTTCACTAGGCTAATTAGGAAATTGCCTAAGGCCTCCAAGTGGAAGGGGCCCCCAAAATTTTAGAAAAAAATGGGTAGTAGGGGCAAAAAAAAAAATATTTTCAGCACATCTTTTTAACCCAAAAAAAAAATTTGGTAAATCCGGTTAAACATTAGTTCTAAACAAAATCATTGCCCAAAAATAACATTATTATCCTTTAAACAAACCAAAAATCAACAAGATAAACCACAAATCCAGTCTAAGAGATTAACCACAAAATAATCACAAATCAAAACAAAGAAAACAACTCAAATCCCTAAAATTTTTAGTTTTACCGTTTCTTTAAATCCCTCTATAGCTCTGCTTCTTTCTCTCTGCTTTCCGCCTCTCTCATCTCAAGCAAGCTTGCCTTTTCTCTGCCTCTCTGATTCCTAATCCTTCTCATCTCAAGCAAACTTGCCTCTACGCCTCTGCTCTAGCCTCTAGGTTTTGAGTTCTCCCGCCTCTAGTCTGCTATCAGGTATTATTTCTATTTGGGTGCTTGGCTTCTTTTTTTTTCTTTTTTCTTTTTTTTTGATGAATGGGCGCTTGGCTTCTTTAGTTTTAGACTTTCTCTACGTTTTATTTTCTTAGACTTAACTTAAGATAAAAAGATTGGGCCGCTTGCCTCTGTAGTTTCACATTGTTTGGGCCTTCATTTTTTTTTTTATAAAGCCTCTGTTATTTTTTGTTTTTGTTTTGGGTTATAGATAGTAGATATGATTTGTTTTGTGTTTTTTTGTAGGTGGGTCTTATTAATAAGCCTTGTGTTATGGCTGTGCTTAAATTTTTGTTATGCTTGTGCTTAATTTTTTTTTAAGTTTTAATCTTGTGTTTATATATATATATATATGTGTGTGTGTGTGTGTGTGTGTGTGTGGAGTAAAAGGACCCAAGCAGGCATTCGGGCCTTTGGGCTCTAGCAAGGAGGGCCGACCTGCTCTAAAATTAAAGAACCTGTTAGTACTGCAAATCGGCCCATACGCCGAGGGTCCGAGGACACATCCGAGAGTGAGTTTCTCCTCGGACAGACTCAAGAGAACTCGGAGATTCACTACAAAGGTCAAGGCAGAATTCTGAAAAGACTATTAGTTAAGAGGGGGGAAACCCTAAACCTTTTAGATACACCGGTGTTAGAAAAATATCATGAGCAAAGGCTGCCACCTCCACATTAAAGACTCTGCACCTATCTCCCTGGCCGCATTAATGGGGAAGTGACCACTGAACAGTAGAACTGAAACTTTTGGTTACTATTCAAAGGCACTAAGAGAAGAAATATCTAGAGGGGAGAGGATTTGAACAACACGTGGATAAAACATCAAGAGAAGAAGTATTTAAAGGGGGTGAAGGCCAAAGAAAATGGGGGGGGATCAGTCAGTAACGAAGAAAGAAATTAAGAATTGTAACCTTTAAGAAAGAAAGAGAATTAATACAGAAGTGGTCCTCGGCTCACGTCCGAGGAGGTCCATTTGCAATTATCATCTATTATTTACAAGTGTTTTCACACCTTAGCCTGTCATCAAGTTCCCTCTAACTTAGATTTCAAACCCACACTTTACAAATTTCATTGTTTAAGGTTCATTGGGCCTGAGCCCATAATTGTCTTTGGGTCTAGGTGCAATTGTGCACTTACAATATATATATATATATATATATATTTTTTTTTAGTTAGTGGTGATATATTGAATAAGTCTTTATTTATGCAGGTTGAGATTGCTAAAGACTTGTTATTGTTCAGTAAAACTACAACAATACTTTTTATATAAACCAAGTTCTATTTTTCATTTGCTCTACATTTGAAAGTTATTTTTTATTTTAGTCTTTATAAATTATATTGTTTGATTGGAAATGTCTACTACTCTTTATGGATCAGGTTCTATTTCTATTTAACTTCACAAAATTGAAGTCACTAGATGATGATAGTTTACAAAAATATTGTCTTAAACTTGAAGATTTTCTCAATCATGATGTTTATTATAATATTGATGGTTTAGATTTATTTTCAGAGTTAAACGTTTTAAAAGAAATTTTACAAATAAAAGATTATACTCCAATTGACATACTAAATTATATAAAAAGATTAGATTCATTTCCAAATACATGCATTGCTTATAGAATTTTACTAACAATACCTGTTACAGTAGCTTCTGCAGAAAGAAGTTTTTCAAAATTAATTTTAAGTGGATTAGCTAAATTATCGATTGAAAAGATATATTAGAAGAACTTAAATACAAAAAATTAATTAGTCAATTTGCATCTTAAAATATAAGAAAAATATATTTTAAATGAAATATATTATAATATAAAATATTAAGTAAACATTAATTTAATTAATATATGAGTATAAAAAATGCCCTAATTTTAGTTCTCGCTTAAGGCTTCAAAATGTCTAGAACCAGCCCTGAACATATGATTGAATAAATTCAACCTTACACCCTTCAAGTGGAAGCGAAAGCTATGAAGGAAGCGGTTGTGTTTGCTTGAGACATGGGGATCCAGGAGGCTATCTTTAAGGGTGATTCCCCAGAGGTTTTGAATGCCTTGAGGGGGTATTTCAACTCCTCCCGCTCAAATTGCTAATAACATTTTGGGCTTTATATCTAAGATTTACTAGTTTCGCTCAGTGCAGTTTCTACATGTCCAACGCTCTAGAAATAAAGCATCTTGTGCTCTAGCCCAATATGCTAGGGACATTCTTGATTTTATTTCTTGAATAAAGGAAACACGTGTATTGTTGAGCACCTTGTGTTTCAAGATGTAATGTTTTTATCCTCCTCTAAATGAAATTTCGATTTTTACATCAAAAAAATAATTAATTAATTTCTTTCATTAAAGGTAGAAAAAAAAAATTCAAAGGCCAAACATTATTAATTTTCAGATTTAATTTGTATAAGGAAAGAATCCAAAGCCTAAATAGGCCCAAAAATACAAAGACCCAACCCAATACCGACCTGAATATATAAGTTGGGTGAGGTTCTCCCTGGCAAGTTTTGTGAACTGAAGCCGACCCGCCTGATATGAGTGGAGAGTGGCTGTAAAAATGATGTTGAGTTGAGCTTGAGCATATGCAAACTAAAGGAGCGGAGGGAGGTGGAAAGTTGAAGAAACAAAAGCAAGCTTCCACGCGTCGTTGTGGCGTGGATGGAAGTATAGTGAATTTCTGTTTCTGATATACCAAAAAAGGGGGGGGCAAAGCCAAAAATGAAAATGAAATGGTGAGAAAAGGGCGGGTATTGGTATTGACCTAAATTATAGTTCTATAATAATAATAATAATAATAGACCATAAGACCAGGCGTACCGGTGGTGTGTCTCGTCTCTCATACTCATACTCGTTGAGAGACATCAATCTCAATCTCAACGCAGCAGCTCCGATGGGAAGCAAAGAACGAGCTAAGGAGAGAAGAGAGAAGAGAATGCAAGAAATTTCCCTTCTCAGGACCATTCCCTATTCCGATCACCAGAGGTCTTCTTTTTTCTTTCTTATAAGTGAATCGAATCGCAATCATTTGTTTGTTCTGTGTGTTCTTGATTCATCTGTTTTGAACAATCCATATTCTTTTCTTTTCTTTTCTTTTAACTTAAGGCTGAATTAGGAAAAGGAAAACCATTTCGATTCCATTCCAAAATTGCATAACCTCAAACACAGCGTCAGCATAGCAACCTAGTCTAATGAACAATACCAGCGATTGATTTACATTAGTGAATACAAAGAATAATATCTTCTTTTGTTGCTCTACATGTTCCCCATCCTTGTACATTTTTTTAATTATCTCAACCTCGTAACTCAATGCTTTTGCCTCAGTTTGCATGCCCAAAATGAAAATCCCCCCCTTTTTTTTTCTCACTATTTTGAAACTAGGGTTTACCCTCCTGGTTGATCAGAAATTGCAGGAAGTAGGATTGTTTTAAACTTTCAGGTCCAGGTAAAAATGGTTGAAATCTTCATACTTCGACTCAGGAAGTAGGAGTGTTTCTTCTTCTTCTTCTTCTTCTTCTTCATCTTCATCCAAAATTTATATTACCCACCACTTTCTAAACTATTCTAATTATATCTCTTTTGGGTGTATTTATTTATTTATTTATTTATAGGTGGTGGTCCTCAGAAACCATTGCAGTGGTAACCGGTGCTAATAGAGGAATTGGATTTGAGATCACTAGACAGCTTGCAACGCATGGGTTGACTGTCATATTGACATCAAGAGACAGTAATGTTGGGCTTGAAGCTGCTCGGGTCTTACAAGAAGGTGGTCTCAATGTAGTCTTCCATCAACTTGACGTCTTAGATCATTTATCTAGGAAACAGTTTTCTGAGTGGCTACAACAAAACTATGGTGGTTTAGATATTCTGGTAAGCTCCCAATACCATAATTTTCTATTTATTGTTTGATTGATACCAAAATTTTGGAACTGAGGATTGGTTGTGTTGTTGTTGTTGTTTTATTAAACATTCTTTTTTCTGTGTTATGTATATGTGTAGCTTACAAGGCCAGCTGCTCCTTTCTTATCTTGCATTTCTTTGTAAAATGACTTTGGTTTGCATTCGATTTGCCTTTGCCAAAAGGAAAAGGGAATTTAACTTTAATTGATCTTTGGCTTAAACATGTAAAATGCTACAAAATGAATCTTGGACAGGAACAGAAATTTATAAGAGCAGTACTAAATGGTGCAACTTTTTGTTATTTCAAATTTCTCTGTGATTGTTAATAAAATGTACTTATATGATAGCCAATATAATGCAAAAAGATATTTTGCAGGTAAATAATGCAGGTGTTAATTTCAATCTTGGGTCTGATAATTCAGTCGAATATGCCCAGAAGGTTATTACAACCAATTATTTTGGCACCAAAAATATGATTGAAGCTATGATACCCATGATGAAGCCTTCTACAGCTGGTGCTCGAATTGTTAGTGTGAGCTCGCGGTTAGGTAGATTGAATGGCAGAAGAAACGTAAGTAAAAGCTCTTATTGTGCTTTACTTTCTCTCTCTCTTGGGACTGCAGATTTCTGACCTGGAAATGTAGTCTTGAAGTTATCTATCAAAAAAAAAAAAAAAGATGTAGTCTTGAAGTTGAAGATTTATATTGTAAATGTATGTTGATAAAAAAATTTCCAAAAGGCTTATCAACCTTGTCTGATTTTTCTCTACTAGATCCTCCGCCCTTTTCCCAGATGGAAATTACAGTCCGTTAGCCTACTATTGTGGCTATGCTATGCTTGCTTTGTATATCAGTGAAGAGGTGCATATTCTATATTTTAAGTCAGATAACTTAACAAGTAAATGTAGATAAATGTTATGCCATGTGATGTGGTAGATGTCTAACTGCTAGGAGATGTAACTGGTTGGATTGGGATTAGAAGTTGAAAATATCGTTTTATCTACTAATAGTGGACGTATTATCCAATCACAATCTTACTTCCACAGCTATGGCAGAATACAATGACTCTTATACCAATGGCTATGCCTAATTAAATGTAGAATGCTTTTTATTCTTCTTACTCATCTCATTTTTACCCAAATAATTCTGGCATATAAGTTTCTAGACAGAAACTCTGTTTTTTTAGCTTATTCCTCAATGAAATTTGAATTCTGTTGAACTCCTGCTGTCCTTTTTCTGTTTTATTTTATTTTTATTTTTTATTTTTTAAAAAGGTAAGAGATACCATGTGGTAAGTGGTATGTTGTAATGCTATCTACTTGAAAAATAACTGGCTGTGTAAAAGATTGGTCTCAAGTAACTTTTCATTGGTGATGCTTGCAAGTTCCATGGTGAATTTAATTTTTTTCAAAGCTCCATATGAAACTACTTAAGAGTCTCCTGACTGAAGTTTTTCCCCCCTTGTGTTGAGTCTGACAGAGGATTGAAGATGTGACTTTGAGAGAAGAACTAGGCAATTTGGACTCACTCACAGAGGAACTGATTGATAGGACTGTATCTAATTTCCTACAGCAAGTAGAAGACAGCACTTGGACGTCAGGTGGCTGGCCTCAAACATTTACTGACTACTCGGTATCGAAACTTGCAATTAATGCTTACACCAGGCTAATGGCAAAGGTACTCTCTGACCGGCCAGATGGTCACAAAATTTATATTAACTGCTATTGCCCGGGCTGGGTGAAGACTGCTATGACAGGTTATGCTGGGAACATTTCAGTCGAGGAAGGAGCTGATACTGGAGTATGGCTTGCCCTGCTCCCTGACCAGGCAGTAACAGGGAAATTTTTTGCAGAGAGGCGAGAAATAAACTTCTAAAGCAATTAGACCAAAGACTACTGCATGCTTTAACATCCAGTTATATTTTTTCGTAGAGCTTGTTAAAGTTCAAAAGGCCAAAGGAAACTTTGAAACTGTTGAGGAAAAAGATGTTTGTTGCACTACATTATGCACTGAAGGAATGCCTTGTGGATTTGGTCAATGAATGAGATCCAGCAACTGTCACTGTTGGTATGGAGATGAATATTATGAAAACCCTAATGTGGTTGATCCATAAATGGGGATTTCAAGCATTTCTGTGATACTCCATTGGAAGTCAGAATATGTTTGTTGACGTCTTTAAGCATAACAAGGCCATTTAACTTACTGGATAGTTGCCATTTGAGGCTATATTAAGTTGTGACTTGAGAGGCTTCTCTTGGTTATTTTGTGCCTTGTATTCTCTAATTCAGGCTGCCTTTTTCATGCTTGCGGAAATTTTCAAATCCTATGAAATTTAAGAATTCTGTTATATGTTTTCTTGAGAATGCTTATTTTTCTTGGTGGTGAGATCATTATTTCTCTTCACTGATGATAAGAGTATGGGCAAATTCTCATATCATGAGGCTATTTATTTATTTATGTTACATGAGGTGGTGCTAAGTTACAATGATAGGAGAATGGGATGTGTTGATGACCGAATCAACCTGAGGGAACAAGATCCATTTCAAATGAAGAGCATCCTACTGGATATGTTTTGTTTGAAAGGTGAGTTACATTCTGGGAATCACAGTGTCACAGGGTTAATTTAGCCATAGGCAGCATAGCCAGGCAATGAAGGATGGCAACATACATAAAACATTAAGGGAATTTGGTAGAGTTGTTTGAGATGAGATTTTTGTAGTTTTTTTTAAAATTTGTGTAGATGAAAAAATGTGTGTAAAGTTGTTTAAAATATAAAAAAGTGAGTTTGGAAGTGTGAATTAAACGGGCCATAAGATTTTCACGATTAACACACTCAATTCATGGGAGGATGTACTAAATAAATATTGATTACAAAATAGGAGGTTTGAAACTTGAAAGGCACTTCATACTACAGAAAAAGCTATCTTTGTCCGTGGGTCAGTGGGTGGTGCTACCACCACATGCAGACATTCAAACGACTTGTAAAAGTTGTAACACACAATCTAACACGGCTGAAGGACTTGTGCGGACGAAGAAAGGCCACGGTGCACAATTAAAGGAGTCTCGTCTTGAGAGTTGAGAGACACCTAGCCCAGCATTCATGGCCTTCACCTGCATAGTCTAAAATCTAATCTACTATATACTACAATCCAATCTAATATTTAGTACTATAAAATATAGAAAAGCAAAAATTAATTATAGTGTTTTATATTCCTCAAAGTGGCATATTTAACCTTTGGAAAAAAAAAAGATACATATTTAACTTCTTACAAATATTTGGTTTTAATAAATTTAATTAATAAAATTATACAAATCTTTTTATTTTAGTTAGTTCAATTGATATTAAAGACTTAAGATTGAATTTTATTATATATGAGTAATTATTACAAAATAAACATTTTTTTTTGAGAATCACAAAATAAACATTATATAATTTATTTAAAAGCAAATGTCATACATTTAATTTAATTTTTTATAATACTAAATATTTTAAAACATTAACATAGAAAGGGAGGATAAAATTACCAAAAAAAAATCTTATTGTATTTATTAAAAATTCATTTTCATCTACGTACTATAATTATAATCTTACAATTGTTGGACTTTTATTCTGCCACTTACATATGGGTAACAAAAACCTTTGATTTTTTTTTTTTTTTTTTTTGCCCAAACAAAAAAGTTGATTTTTTTTTTTTTCCTTTGACTCCTTTATTAGATTTTGGGTGCTCGCAGGTTTTCCACGTCAGTATTAATCTGTTTTTTATTTGACTCCTTTAGATTTTGTGTGCTCACAGGTTTCCACGTAAGATTTTGTGCAATAACTAATAATGATTATTTATTTTAAAATTTGGTTTTAGGATGCCGGTAAACACTGGAAGCCGATCACTGTTTTAGGCATCCAGCTCCAGGTGTAACCCCCAATTTTGCTCTTTACCAAAAAAAAAAATAAAACTCCCAATTTTGCTAAACTTGAACTAAATAAAACAAACTTTGAGAAGAAAAAAAAAAAAAAAAAAAAGGTTCTTCCTTTCCCTCAATCCCGATCATCTGTCTTTGAAGTTCTGATTTTTCAAGGATTTCTCCTCTTTTTCAGATTCGAGAATCAGGTGATTATATATGTTTGTATCTCTTTTCTTTGAATCAGCTTAGAGCTTCTACTGTAATAACGAAAATTGGTTTCAGTTGTTAAGACATTGCGCTTTTGTGCGTCAACATTTTCAGGAAGAGACCCTGTGACAACCAAAGCTTTGTTACCCACTGAAAAAGGTTTGCCTTTTTCTCTTTTACTGATTCATTCATGTTTTTTTTTTTAATGAAATTCATATGGGATGGTAAAAATCTCTCTCTGTGTGTTTTAATCATTCACTTGGGTAGAATGAGAATTGAGGTTGTTCTGCTGTGGGCTTGTTGGAATTGTTTATTATTGGTGGTGTAGGTTTGACTTGGATTGTTTGGTGAACCGGGTGGGGCTAAGAATTCATGTTCTTTTTTCCCCTGGCTTAAGCAATTAATTTATATGCGATTTTCATTTCTTATATTGTTCAAATAAGTTTAATCTTCCCAATATTAATTCCATGAAACGTGTGGTGGTTTCATTTCTCTTATTGGACTAGATTTTTCGTGATTTTTGTGAATTATCAAGTTACGTTTTAGTGTAAGTAATTTTTACATGAGACTATGAGAGACTACTTCAAGAAATTTTTACATCAGAGAATACTTGAATTGAATAATGATTCTGAAGACTTTGAAGATAGATTTTCTTTTCTGAAATTAAAATGCAATGAAGAAATAAGTTGCACCCAGTTGGCAATAGAGCATCCATTAACATGATTGTGATTAATTATGACTCAATGAGCTAAATGTTGAGATATTTTTGTATGGTGATATCTATTCTTTCCTTTGACTATATTTTGTGTTTGATTATAAGTTGGCAAAATTGCAAAATAAATAACCCATAATGTGTTTGATTAAAATCCTTATAGAAGCATTATTTCTATGAATACTTCTATTGCTTCATGTTCTGATAGAATTTCTTTTTCATATTTTAGTTCATATAATATGCAGATGCCAATAGATTAGATAGTATATAGTAATAGATGTTGCTTCTTTGCCAAAGTATAGTGGAATACATCAGGGTTTTTTTTTTTTTTTTTTAGTACTTGGTTGTTTATAGCATCCCGTGCATCGTATGGTATGCCTTGAGTCATATTATAAATAGGTGGTTATACTTCATGTTTCAAGCTATTGTATCTTTGTGCAAAGTGAACATATATATTACTTTTATTGAACTATCTTGTGCATTACCTGGGTTAGTGACTAGTTCTACTAGCCCTACAATAGTTGTGGCATAAAATTTCTCTGTTTGCCTTCTTTCTCAACGTCCACAGTAACTCACAGTCACACCCCCATGGTTTTGTATTTGTGAAGTGTGAAAAAGAACCCATCTGAACAATTTGCTATCTGTAAAGCAAAATGGCAAGTTTGAGAAGAAGTCTGATTAGTGTGTGCAAAATCCTAAATTCCAATCGGAGCTCCATTGCTGCCACTTCCCCTCAGGCCCTTTTCAAGCCTCAATATCGTTGGGTTTCTGGGTTTTCTTCAAATACCCAATCACTAGATATCGATCTCTCCAATGAAGAGAGCAAGAGGCAATTATTTAACAGGTTCCACTTTATTTCTTTGTCTTAATATAATCATACTTTGGGCTTTGATTTCTTTGTCACATTTTAATTTTGATGGAGATCTCAATTTTAATTTCTTCTAAAAACTTTTCTCCCTTGGATGTGGGAAACAGACTGATATATAGGAGCAAACAACGAGGGTTTTTGGAGTTGGATTTGGTTCTTGGGAAATGGGTGGAGGAGCATATCCACTCCATGGATGAGAATGGTATTAAATCTCTCGTTCATGTCCTTGACCTGGTACAGCTATTCTATACAACTCTCCTATTCTCGCGTTTTAGTGTTGGTCATAAGCCATTACAGCCTTGACAATAAATGAATTTTCTTTTTCAGCACACAGAGGACATGCCTTTTATATTTATAATTCAATTTATTTTTTCTTTTATTAACTATTTTTGTATGATTGCATGCCCATATTTGTTGTTCATGCAAAAATATTCTGTATGTATCCTCAAAAAATTAGAGGACATCTGTGAAGTTTTAGTCATTTTAAAATTTTATTATCGCCGATAGAATCCTTCAATTTAGCAAAGTGATTCTTTTGATACCATAATTTTTTCTGATTTGGGGTGTATCTCTTCAAGATAAATAATTTCATACTCATTGATATGTGACAATGATGTGCGTGTATGGTGCTACGTTGCAATTTGTGACCCTAAACATTGTTTGCAAAATGTACATGTTACTACAGTGATTGCCTTGGCAATTTCTATTTATTTGGCCTTTTTCTTATAGAACAGTTTAATTATAGAATCTGTATCTTTTAACCTAAAGTCCTTCAACAATTGAAGACTTTTGCCCCCACACATCATTGTGCCAATTTGACCCTTTACGACAATTATATGAAGACAGGCTCATTCTTTCACCAGTTTCCAATGTCTATGTTGACCTATGTATTTTATGAATAAATTAATTATTCCTTGCTAAAATAGTAGCTAAAGTTTTGTTCTATGGAATTTGATGAGACTCTAGTTTTATGATATTTAGTCATATTGATTTTCTCATAAGCCATTCATTTCACCAATTATGCACATTCCAGTTTGCATATTTCTAGTTTCTGATACAATTCAGAAGACTTTCTGCAAGTTGTATGCATTTTGTTAATCCTAATGGTTATCTGACCCTGATAAAGCTAAGATCAAGCTTACAATGATACACAATCCTAAACTAGTTAAAAACAGTGTTCCATAACTAACAGCTAGTCAAAAACATGTGAATGGTGCTGATTGTCAAGAGAGATTGCCATGACTTTATTGAAATTGGCCTGAAATGAGATAAAGAAAACATCTAAAGCATTTGACTGATCCAAGGGATTCAGGTATTCAGTTGCTTTTTAGATCATGGGGTTTTTGGCAAGTGGCATTGTGGCAGGTTGCTTGGTCAATCTGTTTTTGGATCACTAGCTTTCTTGTTCAACACTATTCCTAAAGTTGTCTCCATAACTTGCAAAAGGCAATGAGTGTTATTTCGAGTATCTTTTTTGCTTGATCACAATATGTTTGATGTGAGATGGGTTTACCATAAAGGAAAAGGAATTGAATCCTCACTCTGATGTTGTAATTTCTCTAAATGTCATGTTACATACTTCTTAAGCGAGAAGAGGTATGTAAGTTTTATTAGTTGAGTGTGAGTTTAGAATAAATGGATGTGTTTCTCAGTTTTTTTATATTCTCATTTCGCTACAGATCAAGGTACAACTTTCTTTACAGGGGAGGTGTGCAAGTTCTATAGTTGAGTGCCAATTTAGCATAAACTAAAGTATTTCTCAGTCTTTATACTGCTTACAGCTCTGTGATTTCTATTAGAAAATAAATTATTTCCTAGGTAATAGAGACTAAATGTTCAACATATTGTTTTTTTATTTGAATGTGATGTTTCCGTTCTTCAGGAAAACCCAGATCTGTGGAAATGGCTTACTGCCCAGGAGCAACCTCCTGAAGCACTGGAAACAAATCCTGTAAGTTATGATCAAGAGATAGAAAACTCAATGTAGTTATTTTCCTTTGCTTTTCTTATGTCTTGGGAGTTCTCATTCTTACTCTCAAAATATTCAAATGTTATAGGTGTTTACTGCCCTGCATGACAAGGTTATGAACAACCTCAACACCTACTCTGCTCCCGAAACACGAGCCATGCCTGGGCAGCCATGGGTAAGAGGGTGGGATGATATTAAAAAAGGTCGGGATGGCCCTATTGCTGGGAACCAGTAGCTTTGCGATCCACCTCTCAACTAGGTCTCATATGACGCATTCCTTTGTATGAATAAAAATATGAATTTCTGTTGTATGATTGCTATTTGCTGTCCGATACCTTCTCAAGAAATGAATAAGGACTGTGGTGAGACAAAACCATTATGGGGGTCTGGCCTCTAGGCCCAGGTACTGTATCCATAGTTGCTTATGTAATGTAGTATATTATAACTCTTAACGGTTTATGCCATGGTTTGGTCTGTCCGCACTTCTACATATATGAAAGCCATATTTTCAATCTACTTTGTTCTCTTGGTACTTCAACTTTTAAATGGAACAAAAATTCCTGCTGCAAAAGGAAAGTAAAAGGAAAAACAATTGTAAAATGGGGCATTCATAAGGAAACTGCAATGGAACTAAAGATATAACACTTAATTGTAGATATTTTCCTTGGAAGAATTTAGTAACTTAACGAATCCATAATCGTTCTCTTCTTTTTCTCAATTGAAGCACTCGCAATCCATAATCTATGTAATGATAGGTAATATTTTCCCATTTTAAACCAAGAATTATATGTGTTTCAAAGGGTGCTGATTGAAATGATAGACTATTCATGCAATTTTCGAGCGGGTTGAAGTTACCCAAAGAAGAAACAAATAGTCCTTACTCCTTAGCTACATTCAATGTACATTGCACAGCTTATGTTGCAATTTTCAAAGCCACCGCCCAGTGCAAACAATATGAATATGTACATATTCGAGTTTCGACCACCCTCAATCTCATGGCCTCGCTCCTCTTTTGTCAAAAAGTCAAAACAATTTTTTTTTTTAAAGAAACAAGTCGAAAGAAATGTGTTTGAAAGGGTGGATTCCGTTTAATAAAAGGTTAAAGTCTCTTGTTGATTTTTTGTTATTTTAAATGTGATGAAAAATTTCTATTTATTCTAAAATTTTTAATCTCCTATTAAAATTTAAGTTCAAAGGGTAGCGGAAGAGAAATTAAAGTAAGGAGGGCTATTGAACCAATAAGAATAAAAGGCAGCCAACTAGAAGAGGTGTAATGTTAGTAATACTATGTTTTTCATGATTGGAGCAATCAGTTTTATTTGCATTCATCATGGATGTTATTCTTATTAGACACCGATCATAATAATTGTGTTAATAATATTTTTTTTTTAAGTGAGAAATATTGTATATTAGACTAATTGAGAGAAAAATTATGTAATGGAATTGGAATGCCAATAATGTGATGTGAGAATACATAGAGACTAACAGATAGCAAAACTGCACATGAAGTGTAGGGGTGTGTATGGATCAGGTTGAAAGGTTTTTTCAACTCAAATAAATTTTATTAGGTTGAGAAATTCCAATCCATCACATGTGTAGAAACCAACCCAATTAGGTTGGGTTGGATTGTGCATATTTCCTTAATGCCTTATGAAAAATTTGGGCTTTCATTAATTATTTAAACATTTTTTCATAATTAATTATTACAATTTATATAATATGCTTAAATTATATCCCAAATTCTCAAAGTTCATCAAAAACTAATTACCAAAAAACTAAAGACTATCAAACTACTAAAAAAATTAAATAAAAAAAAAAGGTAATAAAATAAACTTATACACAAAACAGGTTGAAAAACTATGGATATAAAACAGACTCAAACCTAACCAACTCATCAAACCACAGATAGTAACTTGAGGGGGTCGAGTCGGGTTGGGTTTATAAGGTGAAAAAAGTATGAAGCAGAATCAGGTCCAAACCATTGGGTTATATAAGCTGAAAGAAGTGTGAACCAGAATGAGATCTAAACCAAACCAACCCGATATCAACCCACAACAACAAATACTAGGATGAGGAGTTGGGTTGGGTTGGGTTGTGGGTTTGGTAGTGAACAGCGTAGAGTAGAGTAGTAGAGTGGTAAACCTTGGAAAGGAAAAGGGTGACGTGGCAGAGGGGATAGGAAACACTCGAACACTAGGCGACGGGGAAGACAGAGAATCCTAATTGAAAATCCCTCCATCATCATCATCATCTCATCTCATCTCAGGCGTGTCCCATCGGATTTCCCCTTTCGTTATTATCTATCTATCTATCTATCTCAATTATTAGAGTTTTTCATTTCATTTCATTTCATTTGGGAGTTTCTAAATAATAATAAATAAAAAAAGGTGTGATGCGATGCAGTTGGAGTGTTAAACCCTAACACTATATGATATTAGTATGAAGATGAAGATGAAGATGGTAGTGGAAGTTTGAGGAGGGTGAAAATAGAGAGAAGGAAGAGAAAAATGGGAAATGGAAGCAGAGCAAGGGGAGTTGTAATGAAGACGCTGTTACTGATAGGAGGCGCTCTCTTGCTCAAACAGCTCACCAAGTCCACCACTCGTTGGGACCATACTCGCCTTGTTGCGCAATCCCTCACAGGCCAAAAGGTACCGCACCCCACCTTCTCTTCTCTTCTCTTCAAATTCACTTTTCCCTTTCTTCTCTATTTCTTTCTTATTCGTATTTCTGCTTATTTATTAGTTTTCAAGGGACCAAGCATCCAGAGATCCTGACAATTTCTTCAATATCAGGTCACTCCTTTACAAACAACAACCTTAAATTAATAAATAACAACTAATTAGTATCTTTCTTAAGGTTTCACATTTTTCCTTAACTCTCTCTCTCTCTCTCTCTCTGTGCAGATTGATGACGTGCCCGGCAGCAGAGATGGTAGATGGTTCTAATGTTTTATATTTTGAACAAGTGAGAGACTAATAATAATAATTTATCTTCATTTACTCTTCTCTTGTTACTGCTATTACTTGCTTTTCTGCCACACACAAAAAAAAAAAAAAATTTAGCTTTTTCACTCATTTTGTTTCTGTTGCTAATGCTAGGCATTCTGGAGAACTCCTCAGAAGCCCTTTCGCCAGGTATATGCTATACCCCTTTTTGTTTAGTTGAACTCTATATCTCATCTCCTTGCTTCTGCTTTCTTTTTTTTGTTTCTTCATGAAAATTCAACTTTCTCTCAATTCAGGCTCAACTTGCAAACAATATTCTTTATCTACAGTGCAAGCTTTTTCATTTTCTTCAGTGAGAATTATTTTTTTATAACTTCCATCTGGTATCTGATTACAGAGATTCTACATGGTCAAGCCTTGTCCCAAAGAATTGAGATGTGATGTTGAGGTGGGCATTTACTTTATGTTGGAGTTTAGTCTACAATAGCTTGTTCCTTTGCATGATTCACCTGTGGGAACTCCTACTCTCTGATCTTTTTAACTTGTTCAATGGGCAGTTAAGTTCATATGCCATTAGAGATGTGGAGGAGTACAGGAACTTCTGTGACCGCCCAAAGGACCAGCGTCCACTGCCTGAAGAAGTTATTGGGGTAAGTCTTTTGTCTTGTCAAAATCATGGGCTTAGTTAACAGGCTCATGTAATATGAAAAAGATTTTTGCATTGGACTCTGGAGACTTTGTCTGTTATCTTTGCTGGAATGGACAATTTAAAAGATCTGGTATAGAAAAATTGTAACTTGAAGATATAAGGAAAAGCCTAAGTAAATGTGGTGTACGAACGGGGAAAAACTATAGAGGAGACTTGCTTTGGTTGGTACAAGTTTTATAAATTCATAAAGTGGCATAACACAACATCATTGCTTGACCTGGGTGGATTGGTTTTGAGCAGGGACTTAATAAAAGTCAAGAGGAAATGTTGTAAATTGATAGACATGACCTTAACTTTGAATCCTTTTAGCAAAGATCTGTGATATGTGAACCCAATTAACTTACAGCAGTGCAATGAGTGATGTTTCGATGATACAGGTTAACAGGCAGTGCGATTGTCATGAGTCAAATTGCAGGGTTAGCAAATATTAGTATCATCTATGATATATAATTGAGGAACTAGATATAAATTCTGATTACCATCTTGTGACATATGTGGCTGCCAAGTCTTTTGCCAATTCTCATAAGTTGATGTCTCGACATATATAGGTATGGTGTTGGATGCTTAGCCATCTTTTTCCTTCTTGGAATATTTCTAGAGTGAAAAGAATTGAGAGGAATTTATTTTGCTATAGTTACTTTCTAGTTCACTTGTCAAAGCAGTTGTATACATTGCTGAGGCATGCTTTCCATCTGGTTGTGGATTCTGCTTCTTAAGTTTTATGATTGCGTGGGCTAGTTTTTCTAAGTCTTAAGAGCAGCACATGGCTGAACTACCTATTAGTCAAGCCCATGGAATAATTATATGCTTTTTCTTAGGTAAATGATTCAGTTTGCAAGGACTGATAACCTAGGGTTCTTGATTTAAAGTCCTGCGCTAACCTTGCCAGCTAGGTTTCATGCCTGAGACTGAATCATCTTGATGCTTTCAAATTTTTACTTTTGGCTGAGTTTTCTTTAAATGTGTTTTGTGTGTGCAGGATATTGCGGAGCATTTAACGACAATATATCTCAAACGTTGTGAGCGTGGAAAACGCTGCTTATATGAAGGTTCAACTCCACCTGGCGGATTTCCTAATTCATGGGTAATTCTCTGTTGAACCTAGGAGTTGGGATATGGAAATGAGTTGATTTCTTCTTAACTTTTGATCTTTCTAATTACACATATTCAGTGATAGCTTCTTTCCTTCATGACAGAATGGAGCAACGTACTGTACTTCCGAACTTGCAATCGTGAAGAATAGTGAGATACATACATGGGATAGGGGCTATGATGAAGATGGAAATCAAGTCAGTTTTTGTAGTCTAATGTGCTTTCAACTATGTTACCTTTAAGAATATTTAACAGCACTAATTTTGGTTGAGATTAAAGTGAAAATCTTTAATGGGAGTGCTTTTTGTATTACTTGGTACAGGTTTGGGGAGTGAAGGAAGGTCCATACGAGTTCAAGCCTGTTCCTGCCTCTAGTTTCAATGACATGCTTTCTCCTTTAAATTTCCCTTTTCAGCAATCGATGGAGAAACGAATAGAGGGTTCATTTGTTTTGCAAGATTGATTACCTGTTACATATAGCCATAATATGTAAATTTCTCAATATTCTTCAATTCTTGTCAAATAATGTTTATTTTTTATTTACGACCTTTAGCTTTTTACAATTTTGTTTTGTGGAATTTTCGCATATATAATGTTGTAGGCAATAACCTTGGTCTGCAATTAAATGACTTGAGGAAAATGTCTGTAAGAGAGGGTTTTTGTTTGTGGTGAGACTTTGAGAAATTCACCCGTTGGTTGACATTATCAGTTCTAATATTATTCACTTTGAATGTAGGTGAAGAGGATATGTGATTGTGAACTCGTAATTGTAATCAATTCAGATTTGTATGTCTCCCGCAGAACATTTGCCTAGACAATGGGCTTGACTTAAAAAAAGAAGAAAGAAAAAAAAAAAAGTAATTCAAAGGACAGAGCATAAAATTGACATTTTATTAGGAATGATGTTGATGGAATTCAATGAAGCATTGTTTGACCAGTGAACAGAAGTACTTGAGATTTCCGGTATTTATTATGCATTCTGTTCTGTTACTGTTTATAAAACCGCTGATCCCTGGATGAATATGTTTTGTTTTAATAGCAGATAATGCTGCTTCATATAGGTGAATACCATGGTTTTGTAATATGATATGCGTTCTTTTAAAAGCTGGGAAATCTTTATTGCTTGATTAATTAGCTGAGTTGGGATTATTCTCTTCAGCGAGGATCATCTACTTGTTTGCATACTCAGAACACTGAGGATATTGCCTTTTCAGCTATTGATTGTGAATGGAAAATATAGAGTGGAATCAGAAGGAACTTTGAGAAATAAGATGAAATTACAAGACTAATTCTGTCAACAACAGACATTTTGCTTCTACCCAACTATTCAACTAAAGGTGTTGTTGAGGTAGAAGTATAATCCCCCAAGTGCCACAATTCCCACCACAATTGCTATCGGGAGTGCCCGCCTGTGCCAGATCAAGTATGATGTAGTAAGAAAAAAAAGTGTTTGAATTAGGGGGCAAAAAGAAGAAGGAATAAAACATTTTTGGTAGTCGTTAGCTTGTTAGTACTGAATTAAGAAAGGGAATGTGCTTACCCAATTGCTTCCTCTCTTTGAATTTGTGCTTTTCGTTCCTTTCGAACATCTGTTGCATTAGCATTTTTTACCACAGAAGGTTGGTAAGACCTGAATCTTCGCTTAGGAGCACCACAGACTGTAAACACAATGGAGAGCAATGATTATGAAGTGTATTATCATAACACTTCCCGTATTCATTCTTATGCCTGCCTTATTATTGTTCTTTTCTATCTTAAATTCTTATTATAATTATTGTTCTTTCCTATCTTAAATTCTTATTATATTTAGAAGCGGTTCAGCTCATCATTTTTTTTTTTTTTTTGATAGGTAAGAATATGTACAAGCAACAAAGGAAAACAAAACAAGTTATGTACAAGAAAAAAATGAATCTAAAAACAATGAAATGGATTTCAAAGAAGTAAAACCCCACGCATGAGACCAATCAAACAAAATGGTCACAAACAGCTCTAAGAGTTTATCCTCAAAAAGCACTAAATCTTCATATATGCGGTTATTTCTCTCCCTCTAAATAATCCACATCACATAATGTGGTACCAAATTCCAAACATTTGAAGAATGCTTCTCCAACCAATTCCTCCAACCAGCCAGCAAGTCAATAACCCTTTTAAGTAGAACCCAAGAAACACCAAAAGATCTAAAGGCAAAACTCTATAACTGAAAAACCTCACCACAGTGTAGAAGTAAATGACCCACACTCTCTCCATCACATTTACACAGGCAACACCAATTCATAATAGTGCAGCCCATTTTCCTCAAATGGTCTGTTATGAGAACTCTCCCCAATGCGGTTGTCCAAACAAAAAACGACACACAATGTGGAGCCTTCACACCCCAAATACTCTTCCAAGGAAAAGTACTAGAATTTGATCCCCTCAATGCACCAAAAAAGGATTTTATATCAAAAACCACCTTCGACACCAAACACCACCTCATCTTATCTCCACCCTAAATAGGACTCGGCAACTCCAATGTACGAGTAAAGGCCCCCACCAACTACATCTCCCATTCATTAAAACCATGTTGGAACCTTATATTCCAATTCCATCCTTCCTCCAAAGTGTGACTCACTATCATATCTGCCACAGATGCCCCCCTACAAGTAGCAAGTTCAAATAGCTCCAGGAAAGTTCCTTTCAACGATTGATCTCCGCACCAATCATCATCTCTTGGCCTCTACGTCATGATGACTTGTATCTCTTTGCCACACAAAGCAAGAGATTGTGTTATCACTTATCACCATCCTGGGGACATGACCCTGAACTGCATCTTTTCCCATTCGAATAATTTGCAGAGGTAGCCATAAACATGATAAGGTTGTATGGTTTGTTTTAATAACCAACAAGAATTTGGCCAATTCTAAAAATAAATAAAAAAATTATCCAGACACTACATAAAAAAAAATGTAGTGGAAGGGAATAGACACAAATGCCTATTTTAAGTATTTATCTAGATATGGAAGACATTGTCACAATTGCCTCTTTAGGATGGAAACATTATCTTAAAGAGTCAGCCATTTCACAATATGTTGAACAGTAATCGTAAAGAAGAAACTAAAGATCGAGATACAGAAGGAATAAAAGTGGTTTACCAGGACAGAAATACTTGTCAGGTAGTTTCTCAAAGGGAGTTCTCTCATTATATATATACCTGCATCAACAAAATTGCAATTTGATTATATGATTAAGCCAAACACGAAGAAAAAACATTCAACCCAAGTTGAACTTGAAAACTTGAAAGAAAGAGCGGTGTAAAGGGTACCCGCAATCACGGCAAATATAGGCTTGCTTGGAGGCAACACGCATGGAGAATCTGGGTGCAGCAGAAGCAGGAGTGCGTGGTAGAGTGGAAAGCAAGAGGTTGAGTGATGGAGAGAAAAAAGATGGCTTAAGAGCAAATCGATCAGATGGTCTTCGTAGACCAGCATTACCTGTTGTAGCCAAACAAGACTTGGTTGTTGGTATAGGTATAGAGGCTGCTTGCAGTTGCAGGACCATTTTTTCTATGCTTTGTTTGTTCTAAGTATGCTTCTTTCAGTTCCGATGTAATACAGAAGAGTGGTAATAGGAATGAGAAGATAAGAGAATGGTAGATGCTTGAAGATGAAAGAGTGAAGTGTTAATAGAGTATTCTATAATCCCATTGGCTGTTTGGAACATATGTGGAAGCGTGGCTTTCATAATCCCCACACAAGTGACAAGACCCCCTTTACCCACTTTTCGTGCAAAATTCTTATCTTCTTTCGACAAATTATTTCTTGCTTAAGTTTTACAAGGGCCATGACCCATAATGTACTTTAGGCCTCAGCCTCGAGAGTGTTCTATACTTTGACTGAATATAATTTATTTTTTTACCGCGCCATTGTAGCCAAAGAAAGAGGGCTTATTTCTTCTCAAAAAAGAAAAGAAAAAGAAAGAGGACTTACTTAACCTATTTCTTTGAAGCATATGATCTGCCTCCTTGGGAGGAGCTACAAGGTTCACTTTGAAAATCTGATAGATCTACTCAACTTTACAGATTGCATCAAGAGGCAATCGTGTCAGTAAAATAGTTATAAATGATTGGTAAAACTTCTCAGTCGGGTGCACCAAAGAGTTCAACCTTGCAAACTTGCAAGAAGAGAAATTTTTTCGACCAAATTCTCTGCTAAACACAACCAGCAGCATCATTTTCCCTAGGAAACTTATCGGGTCTTGACACTAGAATGACTACTAAACCAGAAAACAAGAAGCAAAGTTTCTAGCAACTCATTTGTGTACTGCACTTCAACAGTATCAAAGTTTACCAGTGCCATTAGCAACCAACATCATCCCAATCAATCCTCAACTTCTCAATAGTATTGTAAACGTCTTCAGGTCTGATATATTTGCATCAACTGTTCATGAAACTGTAAGTCTTTTTTTTTCTTTTTTTCTTTTTATAGAAAAAATACTAAATATCTACTCACCTGAGGGGAAAAAAAAAATGGGGGTGGGGGGGTGTTAAAACATCTATAGAAGGCAGTTCAAAAGATTAGCCAGTTCACACATTGCTTCTTCTCTGAAGAAATAGAAAGCCAACATATGACTAAATAAAATAAATAGCATGTTACTCGCCAGGCAAGTAAGCAAATTTTCATAATATAACTTGATCTATGACTTCAAATCACGTGATCAAGAGATTCACAATCAACACAAGGTTCAGTTCACTTTCTTCACCAAGCAGCCAAGATGCATTTGATAATTTTAATTGAATACCTGATCTGATTTTATAATACGCTGGAAACTCACGAGGAGACTAGTATATGCTGATAGAAAACTATTCAGGAAGTCAACTTTCAAATGTTTCCCATGGCAAGGCGAGATAGGTATAACTTAAAATCAATGTACAGCCAAATCAAACTTTCATCCGAAAACAGTGAAAAATCTCAAGTCTCAGGACAATACAGCACCATAATTTACCAAGATGCCAAACTTTATGACAGCCAAAATCACTATACTCTACAATGATGGAGTTCAGCGAATGAATTGAACAAATACTAGTCCTGATTTAAAATTTGTTTGTGTCCTTAATGGAAGGTGATACCAGAAAACAAGGAACGATAGCCACTGTAACTTTCAAGAATAATTTAGAACCAGCTTCACAAAGTACAGCAAATGCCACCACCTAAAACTGTAAAAATAGGAGAGTATAATACACTTTGGAAAGATGGAAAATTACACTTCCATTAAACAGTAAACTCTGATAAGATCTGGAAGCTGGCCAAGGGGCAGAACAGAAAGAATTCTGATTAGCATTGAGAGCACAATGTTATAGCTGCTACCAAGGTTTCAGGTCACCCACGGGACCTGCAGTCCAGTTTAGGATCTTCTCACCTGGCTTCAAGTATATACTCTTTTCATGTGGCAACTTACGAGCAAGTCCATTTAGAACTTGATGGAAAGCATCTCCTGGCTGAGCAGGTTGTGGAAACAACATTGCTTGCTTCATTGAAGGGTTGGCAAGCAATCTCTGCTTCCTCAATATTACGTCTAAGGGTATTGATGTGAGGATGGTGTCCAAGTTGGGGACATCCTTCTCGTCTAAGAAAACCCCAATTTCTTCCCAAGGAATTGCATCAGCAAAGGGTAGAACAATATCATCTGCTATGATAACAGGGATGCAGCCAAATATCACTGCTTCTACCAATCTTGGGCTCCATGGGGCCCAGCCAAGGGGGCACAAACAGAAAACAGCTCGTTGCATGTCCTCATAATACGTGGTAGGGTGCTCCGTGGAAATGTCAAAAAGCGGATTGTCCTTGAAGTTCTCCCACACTGCCGCACGTGCACCTCTGTGAAAATGTACAAAAAGATGGCATTCAGGAATGTATTGGCTTTGAACTTTCTTTATATTAGAGATTATTGGAGAAATTAACTTGGAACTACTACCATTCCTTTCCACTTACAACACTTAAAGATCACTCCATGTATTCTCTTATGAGTTATGAATATTGTTCCCCTTTTACATAGTTTTTACAACCTTAATAACCCATCATTCTTTTATATGATATGAACATGTTCATGTTTCTCATTTCATCATATGGCAAAATATCTGCTGACAACATGCTTTCCTAACACTTATTTTTATCAAAATAAATTATTTTGCTTACAATTTAATTGAAAGGAGGATTGAAGCCATCAAATGCTACAAAAACAAAATGAAAAACCTTGGATGTTCTCTTGTTAGCATGTAGGTTTAGTACAAAATACCTTGCATAATAACCACCTTCTGGGTCATTTCCCACATCATAAAACAATCCTCGAAAGTACACAAAGATAGACCTAGGAGTCTTTTCAGGAATCAGGTGGGTTTGCATTTTCTGTGGAGGAGCATAGGGAGGAATTGTAATTGAGCCCTCATTTAAGCAAACATGATTCCGTTGTCCAAAAGTCTGAACCAATGTTGCACGTTGGAGCAACGGAAGAATTCCTCTTTCAATTGCCTTCTCTTCCTGCAGCAGTTTAAGTGAAAAGGGATACATCAAATACAAATTAAAAATAACAGAAAGCTAAATGCCAACATACAACAATTTTGACAATACAAGCAAACTCTAATATACATCATAAATAGTTAAACCCCACTGACTCTTCAGGAATCCACAAGATCAAGCAAAACATATTGTCTGGTAAAAGAGACAAGGGAGGAAGACTTCTCACTTGATAATGGAAGCATGCTCCAAAGTCATGAGGCACTACGAAAAAGTGATCAGCCCCTTCAGTCCGATTCCAGTAAGGCCAGTTGGAAGAAATGAGCTGTATTGCACTTCTCATCATCCGTGGTGACTTAAAAGGCAAAGGGAGGCCATTTGGTGTCAGGTCACAAGTGGTGTATACAGGGGTGTAAAACCAATCAGCTTCTTCAGGATTAAGGGTTCGAACAGGGCTAGATAATAGAAATCGATGCATATAGATCTCAGCAGCAAACATGTGATTAAGGCATCTCGGATCCTTTTGCAGAATCTTCTTGTTGTATTTGCTTGGAAGCTCATACACAAACACTTTCAATCTTCCCACTGGATCATCTTCCAAAACATCTCCAGCACTACCTACAGTTGGTGCAACCAAACCATACTTTGAATTTTACAACAAGTGAATATTCAATAGTTTTCAAATATATGGTTCATAATTTACGATTTAAAAATGGGACAACCCCAACAGAGCAGAAGAGGATAGAGAAACATATAACTCAAAAAACTTTGTCACAGTGGCAGTATACTTTGCAAATTTTTGGGAGCTACACTCAAGGACAGCAATTACTCGATATATAACTCAGGCACCTAAATTCAGGATTGTGAAAGTAAAACCTTGACAACACAAACTAATTCAAAAACAACATAGATCACACATATTCAAAGGCTAAGATATTGAGGGAACCAATTTCTGCAATAAAATAAGTACATCCCTCACCCCCCCCCCCCCCCCCCCCCCCCCCCAAAAAAAAAAAAAAAAAAAAACTGAAATTGTCAGGGTGAACCCTGAATAGCCTAGAGGTTCAAAAACATTAGCCTTAGGTGGACAACGAAACTATCTCCTAAGGTACAGATATGATCCCTCTCTACTATTTTTCAGAAAGCAAGAATACATTTTTCCAATCTACTTTGTCTAGTACCATATCCCCCACCCCCAAAAATAACTTAAATAAGCCTAGAAAAGTTAGCACCATACCTTCAGCTGATTAATCATACTTCCTTGCAACCTCAACCCACGATAACTTTGCCTCTTTTTTTTTTTCTTCTTTCTCGTTACGAACTCACTTAAACGATATGACCCAGCTTGAATCACAAAAACCCTTCCAAGTGCAGTTGTAACTTATTATTAAAATTATCTCTTTCGGCATTAAGCTATACAATTCCCTAATTCCCATATGTGCTACATGTTTACAAGCACCATATTACAACTTCTTGTTCTCTATGTTATACGAACCCCTTTGAATAGTCAATCTGTCTTGTCTTACAAAATTTATTACAAAACAATATGTTTCCAATCCATCTTGCCAAAGTTCTAACTTTAAAGTCTTTAGCAAATATTCCGAATCATTCCCGTACTACATTTGCATCAATCACACATTAGCCTCGACCACAACCATAAAAAGGTCCAATCCTAGAGCTAGAATGAGGTAAGACACACAACTCAAACAAAGTGTGGAAGCTTAGAAAAGCACCAAGCAAGCTTGACCTGAGCCAAATTTGCAATATAACATGTGCCCATCTAGACATCATCCTCTTCCTAGCTTTCTTATATATTACTCGGACCTTTTATTTCCTTGAGATGATCTAAAAAAGGAAATGCCAAATTGAACTTTAATTTAGATTGAATCTCTAAAATCCATCAAACCTAAACTGTGTATATGAAGACTAAGAAAAAGCCATTAATCAAGATCATAAATTTAACCCCGAATCAAATAAATTAACAGATGAAACCAAAATAGAATTTAGGAAAAAGGAATCAAAAGAGATGAAAATGAAAGAAATCCCACCTGAAATTCGCTCAGTGGGTTGAGTCCGGCCATGCTCTACAGCACCAGTTTTCAAGATCAAAGCGGCATAGACAAGCAGAAGAAAACCCCACCTCCAACCATTCATTTTCTTCTTTTTAATTTGCCTTGAATAATACAAACTCAGAACTTTCCTGGTTCAGGCTACAAAAGAAAAGAGACAAAGTAGAAGGGTCAAAGAGAGAGAGAGTTAGGAGTGGGAGTGGGACTTGACTTGGGTAGCTGCTGGTGAAGTAAGTTGTTGAGAGTTGTGAATTCTGAATTGTGTTTGGAAATCGGGTAAGGTATTTTAAAGCCCTGTCAAGTGTCAAAGTTCTTTTTTGATGAAGAAGATGTGTCAAGTTAAAGTGTAAAAAGACAAAGGACTATGTTACTGTTTCAGCAACAAAGAAAAGTGTGAGATTGTTAAAGAGATGAAAATGAAGCCTAACATTTGTGTTTCTGTACCCGCTGTTTGACTTTGATGCCAATTGACAAAGTCCACCTGGCCCAAATAACGTACCAATTACCAAACTCAGCTCATGCAGCTCAACGAATTCAACCTGCTCTTTATATATATATATATATACACACACACACACATACTTCCTATTTTGCGTCGATTTGGATGTTTTGCCTGTGCTCATTCTTTATTCATTTTAGAATTCGTTAGTTGGAAAGGTGAAATGGTTAAAAATGATAAAGAATAGAGACATGATAGAAAAGTAAGAAGATTAAAAAAATAATAAATAAATAAAAGTTACAGTAAAGGAAAAAAAGTTGTTATTTTATTACTCTGGCTGTATTTAGATACATTTATTTTATTGAAACTGAAAAATTATTACTGAAAGAATTGTAAATAAAAGTAAAAGTTAGTTGAAACAGTATAGTAGAGTTCATAAATAGTGTCAAAAAGTGCAGAAGCTCATAAATAGTAGCAAAAATAAACTGAATAGTAAAATAATTTTAATTTTTAATCCTAACCCAAACGTACAATGAAATAAATTTAAACAAGTTCAAAAAAGTCTACCCAAAAAAAAAAAGAATTTTATTTTTGACTCTACAAAGACTCAAATGCACGTATAAGGTGTTTTATTTTTGTTTTGCATTTGTTGTGGTAATTACTAACGCTCTATTTGTTTCATCAATGATGTTTTCTTGAAAATGAGTCATTTTTTAAGAAGTATTTTTCTATAAGACTATCTCATTTTTCAATGTTTAGTAGCAACTTTAAATGAGTTGAAAAATAACCTCTTAACTTCCCTTATTTAGCTTACTATGAGATATAGTTGTTTTCCAAAAAAAATTTAATGGAAAACAATCTTTAAAAATAAGTCATACTTTTTATGTTGATCAAAGATAGTTTTCCTTTGACTCATCTTTTTTTTATGCTATCAAACACTGGAAAACATGAAAAACTATCTTTAAACAAGGTTTTCCATCGAAACAAACAGAGCGTAATTATTGTTCCCCCCCTTGAAAAACTAATTACTAGGTCATATAACTGATTTTGTCACCTAAAACATGAGGCTAAGAAATGCATCTTAATGTTCCGAGATTAATCTTTTAACCAAGAAAATAAAAACAAAAAGAAGATAAACTGTTTACAGTTTATAATAGGTAGTCATATTTGTATTACTACTTAATTACAATTATTTATTGATACTCTCAAGTTGATTAAGAATATACCATGAATTAAGAGATTAGTACAAGCAAATCATAATTTTGTCATTAACACTACCCATCTTTTTTCATTCTCAATTTCTATAACCATATGCATGGTTTTAAAAATTGAATTAGATTGGCGGGCTGAATCAGGTTAACTACAAATTCGACCATCAATCCATTTTTAAAAGCTACAAAATCAAGAAAAAAAAAAGTTTATAACAGATAAAAAACGAGTCTATCAGTTAAACTTAGTATTCTTCTCCATATTTTTGATTACTAGTGTGGGTTGCACATGCAAGGCACGTGCTGGCCCTTTAATGATAAAATTAATGTAAATTTTTTTTGTTAAAGAAGTATGAAGTTATGTACTTAAATTTAAAATAGCTATTTAAATATCTATGTACTATGACAATTTCTTGGAACTTATTTACTAAATGTAATATCTACTTACCAAAAAATGCTACAAAGAATGAAAATGAATGTCATCATCTTTCTACAATATTTAAATTTTCGCAATGAATGATAATATATGCTACAAATTTTTTGAAAATCTTCATTAAATTAAATATTTGCAATCATCTACAATGAAGATTTTGTTATTCATATTTCATTCTTTATTATCTTATTTTATGAGTCTAACTACGGTGTTTAGCTTACTTATTTTTAATGAATACCCTTTTACGTAGGAAAATAAATTAAAATAAGAACAAAATAACGAAAGACATACGTCATCAAATTTTTTATTAGATAAAATTATAAGTGTAAAAGATTTAAATCTAATAAATTAGTGTTCTCTAGGTAACAAATAGAACATCATATATCATCATTCTAACTTTCCAAGCATGACTACTAGTCTACTACATAAAATTCAAAATACACAAAGAAATTTTTTGGGACATTAAAATTTAGCAAGAGTATATTAGACATTGCACAATGGAATATTTTAGGAATTATAAGATTTTTTTAGGGTTTAACTAAGAGAGAAACAATAGGAGTATATGCTCATTTACAAAATATAAATGATGAAATTATTCAACTTTACTTTAAGGGGGAAAGCAATTACCCCGAACATAAAGGAGGAAAGTGTTACTTCGTTAATTTGTGTGTGTAAAACAATGTGTGTGTGTGTGTGTGTTTATTTTTATTTTATTAAAAAAACTTGAAACAATGTGCAAAAAAAAAAAAATCAACCTAAAAAAATTATGCATTAAACAATGAATTTTAGTTCAACAAATTGAATAAACAAAAAAAAAAAAAGTCTAGAAACACAAAAACAAGTCATAATATTTTTACAATACCTTTATTTTTAGCTATGGTAGGTCCTAGTCTGATATTTTATTATTTTATTTTAGAGTAATGTTACCTGCACAATATTTTCATAATAAATCTTAGGTGGTGAATTGCTACTGGTTTTAAATTGGGCTAACCACTTTTAACCGCGTATTTATAAATAAAATAAAAATCCAATTGAAGAAAACTGTGCCTAAAACAATGAGTTTTGGCTTACTAAATTTGTCTAAACAAAAAAAGAATCCTAGGATCACATCAAAATGTCACACAAAAAAGAAGTTTAGGAATATAATAAAACATCACAACATTTTCGTGATTTTTTTTTTATTTCCAGTTGTGGTAGGTCTCAGTTTGATATTTTAGTATTTAATTTTTACATCCATAGCATTTTCACAACGAGCTTAGGTAAAAAATTATTATTGCCTTTAAAATTATGCATTAAAAAAAACAAACAAAAAGACAATACAAGAAAATTATGCGTGAAATGTACAGTGAATTTTGGCTCACCCAATTTGACTATATATAGTAAAAAAGAAGTCTAAAAATACAACAAAATATTAAAAATATTTTCACAATACTTTTATTTTTAGCATCCAAATAGATATTTTTTTATTTTATTTAAGAGAAATGCTACATCTGTGGGGAGTAAAAGGACCCAAGTGGGCATGTGGGCCTTTGGGCTCTAGCAAGGAGGGCCGATCTGTTCATAAGCTAGGAATTTGTTAGTACTATGAATCGGCCCATATGCCGAGGGACCGAAGATACAGCCGAGGGTGAGTTCCTCCTCGGACCGTTCCAAGAGGACTCGGAGATTCACTACAAAGGTCAAGGCAGAATTCTGGAAAGACTGTTGGTTAAAAGGGGGAGGCCCTGAACCTTCTAGATGCACCAGTGTTAAAGAAAATATCAAGAGCAAAGTCTGCCACCTCCGCATTAAAGACTCTGCACCTACCTCCCTGGCCGCATTAATGGGGAAGTGACCCCTGAACAGTAGGGCTGAAACTTCTAGTCACTGTCCAAAAGGCATCAGGGAAGGAAGTATTTAAAGGGGTGAAGGCCAAAGAGATGGGGGGTCGATAACTAAGAAAGAAAATTAAGAATTGTAACCTTTAAAGAAAGAAAGAGAAATAATACAGAAGTATTCCTCGGCTCACGTCCGAGGAGGTCTATTTGCAATTATCGTTTATTATTTACAAGTGTTTGTAATTTTTAGCCTGTTATCAAATTCTCAGTACTTCTAACCTAGGTTTCAAGCCCACACTCTACAAATTTCATTGTTTAAGGCTTATTGGGCCTAAGCCCGTAGTTGTCTTTGGGTCCAGGTGCAATTGTGCACTTACAATTGGCGCCGTCTGTGGGAATCTAGTAAAAAAGGAGCTGGGATATGATGGCAGGCCTAGGTTCTCACCATGCGGAATCACAGGGATCACAACCGGAGGATCATTTCGAGCGTCTTGAGCGTCAAAGGGATCGTGAGGGAAGTGTCCATACAAAATACCCCAGGGCTAGCCATACTCAGGGCGGGGGTAGCACCACCCACGAGGATGGTGCTAAAGCCATGCAGAAGGAGATTGGTTGTTTGAAAAGAAAGCTACGCCGCGCCAGACGTAAGCCTTCACCGTCCTTATCTAATCCTTCTTCAGAGGAAGCCCGGGGAGGTAGTTACAGCTCAAGGTCATGCTCACCCCTCAGCGCAATGTCCTCTTGTAAGGAGGACGACCAGCCAGCTCGCAGACGCAAGAAGCTTCCTTCTAGGGGCTTAAGGAACGATGCTATGAGTCGGGCGTTGCACCAACTCTCCAAATCTCCATTTTCACGGAGGATTGAGAAAGTGAAGCTTCCCAGGAGATTCACCCAGCCTACCTTCACCATCTACAATGGCCGGACTGATCCGGTGGAGCACGTGAGTCACTTTAACCAGAGGATGGCAGTGCACTCTCATAACAAGACTCTGATGTGTAAAGTTTTTCCCTCTAGCTTGGGACCTGTTGCTATGAGGTGGTTCAACGGCCTTAAATCGGGGTCTATAGGTTCGTTTAGGAAGCTCACTAGAGCATTCGCTTCGCGGTTCATTACGTGTAGCAGAGTACCTCGGCCATTGGACTCGCTGTTATCCATGACCATGAGGGAAGGGGAGACGTTGAAAGCATACTCCAACCGTTACTGGAAGATGTTTAATGAAATAGATGGTGACTTTGATGAGGTGGCGCTCAATACCTTTAAGGTAGGTCTTCCTATTGATCACGACTTGAGAAAGTCTTTGACCAAAAAGCCTGTCCGCAGCGTATGTCGCCTCATGGACCGTATTGACGAGTACAAGAGAGTGGAGGAAGATCAGCAGCAAGGAAAGGGTAAGGAAAAGGTTATCCCGCAGGAGAGAAGGGATTTCAGGTCGGACAGGTACCACAACAACAAGTCGAGGAGAGATTACGTTAGGCAGTCCGGCTCGGCAGCACCTCAGGCCGTGAACACTGTGTTCCAAGAACCAATACATCAGTTGCTGGAGAAAGTTCGTAAGGAGCCCTTCTTCAGATGGCCTGGTAAGATGGCAGGAGATCCTGAGAAGAGAAATCAGAACCTCTTTTGTCAGTACCATCAGGATGTGGGCCACACTACCGAGAACTGTCGGACCCTTTGGAACCACTTGGAGCAGCTTGTCAGTGAAGGAAAACTAAAGCAGCACTTGTGTCAACCTGGCGAGCAGGGCAGTCAATCCGACTCAAACAATCAGAAGAATAATTCATCTCGGCCGGCGTTAGGAACAATTAATGTTATTTTTGCTGCACCTGGCAAGACCGGCTCGGGTCCCACCAGGGTGATGGCAGTTTCACATCCTCAGGCCGAGGAGTCAGGCTGCAGGCCGAAGAGGTTGAAGTTGAATTTGCCCGTCTTGGGATTTTCCGAGAAGGATAAGGTGGGGACTATCCAACCCCATGACGATGCTCTTGTAGTTACTCTTAGGATAGGGAATTATGATGTGAGGAGGGTGATGATAGATCAGGGCAGCGGTGCAGATATCATGTACCCTGATTTATTTAAGGGGTTAAGGTTGAAGCTGGAAGATCTTACTCCTTATGACTCGCCACTTATAAGCTTCGAAGGGAGAGCCGTTGTGATGAAGGGGCAGATCCATTTGCCTGTTCAATCCAGCTCAGAAACGGTTGAGGTGGATTTCATTGTGGTCGACGCCTACTCCCCATATACAGCCATCCTCGCCAGGCCATGGCTGCATGCTCTGGGGGCCGTCTCCTCTACCTTGCATGTTAAGGTTAAGTTCCCCTCTGGGGAATATGTTGAGGAAATCCTCGGCAGCCAATCGGTGGCCAGGCAATGCATATCGGCCGCAGTGCTTCATCAGACAGAAGCCGAGTCATCAGCTCTGCCCATCCAAGAATCATAGCAATTAATAGTTCCTGATGCACCTGTAGTGGTGACAGGAGAGGAGGCTCACTGTGAGGAGTTAGAGAAGTTTTTGATAGCCGACGATCCAGAGAGGTTCTTCCAAGTCGGCATACGCTTGCCGTACCAGGAGAAGATGGAGTTGTTGGAATTTCTGAAAGACAATATCGATGTTTTTGCGTGGGACCCTTATGAGGCTCCAGGTGTGGATCCGAGCTTCATTTGTCATCGTTTAAACGTCAACCCTGCTATTGTTCCGAGAAGGCAGCCACCTCGGCGTTCTTCCAAAGAACATTCCGAGGCTGTGAAGGAAGAGGTGCTCAAACTCAAGAGGGCCAAGGCTATTAAAGAAGTTTTCTACCCCGAGTGGCTGACGCATACGGTTGTGGTTAAAAAGAAGAATGGAACGTGGAGAGTATGTGTGGACTTCACAAATTTGAACAAGGCCTCCCCCAAGGATTCGTTCCCAATGCCGCGCATTGATCAATTGGTGGATGCCACTGTCGGACATCCTCGTATGAGTTTTTTGGACGCCTTTCAGGGTTACCATCAGATTCCCTTGGCGTTGGAGGATCAAGAGAAGACTGCCTTCATTACTCCAATGGGGAACTACCACTATAAGGTCATGCCATTTGGGTTGAAAAATGCTGGGGCTACTTACCAAAAAATGATGACCAGGATGTTCGAACAGCAACTGGGGAAGACTATTGAAGTATATGTGGATGATATGGTGGTGAAGAGTAAAACAATACCTTCACACGTGAAAGATCTGGCCGATACCTTCCAGATGCTAAGAAAGTACAAGCTGCGCCTTAACGCCTCAAAGTGCTCTTTTGGCATGGGGTCTGGAAAGTTCTTGGGATATATGATTACTCATAGAGGCATAGAGGTAAACCCAGTGCAGGTTAAGGCTATTCAGGATTTGCAACCGCCTCGGAACCCAAAAGAAATCCAGAAATTGACTGGGATGATTGCCGCATTGAAAAGATTTATATCTCGGTCAGCTGACCGGTGTCGTCCTTTCTTCCAATTGTTGAACAAGTGGAAAGGGTTTCAATGGACCGAGGATTGCGTTTTAGCTTTCCAAGAGCTTAAGCAATATCTTTCTCGGCCACCCATTCTGTCTCGCCCCGAGGCGGACGAGGTTCTGTTTGCTTATCTGGCAGTGGCCGTCCACGCGGTCAGCCTGGTCCTCATAAGGAATGAAAGCGGGGTGCAAAGACCGGTCTACTATGTTAGTAAGTCTTTGAATGAGGCCGAGGTGCGCTACCTACTCTTGGAGAAAGCACTTCTGGCCATAGTTCATGCCACGCGAAAGCTTCCTCATTATTTCTAGTCCCGCACGGTGGTGGTCCTGACCCAATTGCCTCTCAAGGCGGTGTTACGCAACGCCGATTACTCTGGCAGGGTGGCAAAGTGGGGAACCATTTTGGGAGCCTTTGACGTTAAATACAAGCCCCGCACCTCGGTGAAGGGCCAGGTCCTCGCTGACTTGGTGGCGGAGTTTACTGAACCATTGCTAGAAGAAACTCTAAAAGAAGCACACATGGATGGAAAATCAGTTGGCATGATCACAGCCGCAGTGCCTTAGACTTGGAAAATGTATGTGGATGGGGTAGCTAATCAGAGGGGGTCTGGTGTCGGACTTGTCCCGATATCCCTTGAGGGAATTATCTTCGAAAAATCTCTAAGGCTGTCATTCTCGGCTACTAATACTGAAGCCGAGTACGAAGCAGTCTTGGTGGGCATGAACATGTTGCATAAGATGGGTGGAAAGGAAGTCCATGCGTTCTCGGACTCTCAGTTAGTGGTCGGCCAGGTCACAGGGACCATGGAGGCTAGGGACCCAAGAATGCAGGAATATTTGGCCCAAATCAAGCGTCAACAAGCTGAATTTGACTCCTTCGTCTTAGCTCACATCTCTAGGAGTGGAAACACCCATGCCGATTCTTTGGCTACGTTAGCGACGTCCTCGGCTCAGGGTTTGCCCAGGATTATCCTTGTGGAGGATTTGCTAGAGCCAACTCTTACCGCTGTCAATGCGGCTCGCATCCATCTAATAACCTTAGAAGGTACCACGCCCATGGAATGTAAATAACCTTAGAAGGTATTATTATTAATAAAATGTGCTTTTGTTAGTTAACATTTCAAAGTTATAAGTACCTCTGGGGCTTGCAGTTACTATTCTTAAGAATCAAACAGAAACTTGGTTAAGTGTAGTCCTCGGACCACAAACCTTGTGGAAATTGATATCTTATCATTTGTTAAACAGAACCTTAGTTATGCCGGGTCCTCGGACCTTCTACTTTGGGAAAATTAACATTTGAACTTACCACTCTTAAGAATCAAACAGAAACTTGGTTAAGTGTAGTCCTCGGACCACAAACCTTGTGGAAATTGATATCTTATCATTTGTTAAACAGAACGTTAGTTATGCCGGGTCCTCGGACCTTCTACTTTGGGGAAATTAACATTTGAACTTACTATTCTTAAGAATCAAACAAAAACTTGGTTAAGTGTAGTCCTCGGACCACAAACCTTGTGGAAATTAATATCTTATCATTTGTTAAACAGAACCTTAGTTATGCCGGGTCCTCGGACCTTCTACTTTGGGAAAATTAACATTTGAACTTACTATTCTTAAGAATCAAACAGAAACTTGGTTAAGTGTAGTCCTTGGATCACAAACCTTGTGAAAATTGATATTTTATCATATGTTAAACAGAACCTTAGTTATGCCGGGTCCTCGGACCTTCTACTTTGGAAAAATTAACATTTGAACTTACTATTCTTAAGAATCAAACAGAAACTTGGTTAAGTGTAGTCCTCGGACCACAAACCTTGTGGAAATTGATATCTTATCATTTGTTAAACATAACCTTAGTTATGCCGGGTCCTCGGACCTTCTACTTTGGGAAAATTAACATTTGAACTTACCACTCTTAAGAATCAAACAGAAACTTGGTTAAGTGTAGTCCTCGAACCACAAACCTTGTGAAAATTGATATCTTATCATTTGTTAAACAGAACCTTAGTTATGCCGGGTCCTTAGACCTCCTACTTTAGGGAAATTAACATTTGAAGTTACTATTCTTAACATCTTGTCACTGTTCTTATTCTTATCACACGTTTTGTGGAAATCAATATCTTACCATTCGTTAATTTGATCTTGAGTTCTATGTCTTTAAGTGTTGAACAAATTTTTGTAAGGAATGGTCATCGGACCTTACATCCTACTGAAGGTAATACCTCAAATTACAAAAGTTCAAACCATCAAATTAGTTTTTTAACTAAGGCATTTTTTAAAATCCAAACTAAGTTAATCTCTGTCAGGTTCTTAAGTACTCTACTTTGCAAAGCAAATATGCGCATGGCTGTCTGGAGGTTATAATTATGCAACTCCTGGGGTCAGATTTGTCTGTTCTGTTCTTCTTTAAACTATGTATTAATGAGAACTTCTACGACAAGCACAAAAAGAATAAAGTAAAACAAATACAACATGAATGAAAGTTGAATAAAACTGTTCTTCATTAATCATAAAAAAAAAAAGGGGGAGGAGTACAAAAAGTTCTATCCTAGGCCTTAAGCTTATGGAGGGGGGTCTTGGAGGGAGCCGTCAGCCTCGGACTCTTCAGGCCTACAAAGGTGGACAAAACTTGCTTCCCTTTGTCTGCTGAAGGGATGAGGGGCTCCATGTCTTGAACTTGCTTCTTCTCGGCACCATCACACTTGTCCTTCTCTTTATGGGAACCTTCAGGTTCTGTAGGATTAGGAACAAGATCTTGCATCACAGGAGGAAGGGCAGGAGAGGCTGCTATAGGAGGGTCTTCTATCTCCTGTATGTCTAGGGGGAGCCAGATGTTCTCGGGCTTCCTTAGCTTGGAAGCTGGAGGAACCCCTGCTGCATTCATGGCCTCTCCCCAGACCTGTTGACAGTACTCTCGGCACAATGCCGCGAAGGCCTTTGTCAACAGTTCTTGTGTTCTGGTTACCCCCTCCTGATAGCTGGCCTTCTTCGCAGCCTCCAGTGCTTGCTTGTGGGTGCGAGCCTCCTCCTTTATCAGCGTAAGCTCCTTTTCCAAGTCAGAGCGTGCCCGTTGGGCTAGAGAGAGCTCGTCGTCCTTTTGACGAAGAAGCTTACGCTGCCCCTCCACTTGGGTTTCCATCGTCTTCAAGCTGGCCTTGTCACCATCTCTCTCTCTTTTCAAGTCGGCCAGCTGTGACGTGATTTTCCCATTCTCTGCTAGGGCTTGGCTTAGGGACCTTTCTGCCTCTTGCCTTAGCTCTTGCTCCATCCTAGCGCGCTTCCGAGAATCCTCCACGAACTTCTCGGCCGTGAAAACTTCTTGGATGGACTGCAAGGATGTCAGGAGGTTAAATACGGTAAAGTGTTTACAAATAAATACAAAGTACGAGTGCGAGGTGGAACTTACCAAAGCTAAACCCCTTTTTAATGAAAGGAACAGCTGAGGCTGACCCATCTTTTCCAAGGTTTCTATGTCCTTGGGCAGCAGAAGAGGACGCTCCAACACCTCGGCCAAATGGTGGGCATGGCCTTGTTGGACTGCCCTAATGTTGGAGTGGCAGGGAATTGACGCGCCGTCCAGCCTCAAGTCAGGAGACCAGGTAGCTGGTGCTCGGTGCACCTCGGCCACGTCCCTGATCTCCCCACTTTCAACTGAGCGAGCGCGCCCTTTGCCCTTGTCCAGCTTCTGCTGGGCCGGCGGTGGCTGCTGTTTCAGCTTCTTTGGCTTTTCACCACCAGCCCCCTCGGCATCCACCTTTCTTTTCTTCTTAGAATCGTCAGTGGGAAGTTTGGGCTCGGCTGGAGGAGGGGGTGGTGGCAAGGCAAGGGGAACTTGGGACCCCCTCATTCCCTTATTAGCCACTCTCGCGCCTCTCGCGGTCATGAGGCCCTTAAGCTCGTCCATGTCTTCCTCAACGGAGCTGTCTTCTGGACGTGCTATCACTAGGCCTTCGATCCCAGAGGCTTCGGCTGCTTCTTCTCCCTCGTCGGAAAGAACAACGAACGGGTTTCCGCAAGGTCGTGGGGAGTCCTCGAGCCGAAACTGTTCTATCTCCTCGTCCAACGTGTTCGAAGAAGACACTTGCTCCTCTGGGACAGTAATTGCTTGAGAGTGCACGGCGAGAGGGATTGCCGATATGGGCTGTGTGTACAATACGGTGTGAGGGGCGTCAGGGATGTCGTGGTCGGCCAAAAAGTGCGGCCTAGCTACGTGAATCTTTCTTCGCCTCCGGTCACCCGCAATTATCGCATTCTCGATCTCTTGGAAGTCCGAGGAGATAGGGTTGTACCCTAGAATCAAATGAGCCGCCCTCACTTGTAAGTCTTTGCTGACGAACACCTCGGAGCGCAGCACTCGATTCAAATCTGTAACTTTGCAGTGGCTTAAGCGTGGGCGCACATGTTGCTTATCTGCAAAGAAAGATACCAAACCGAACAAACATGGTTAGACTCGTAGAACATGTGATAAACGAAAATCAAATAGTTTGTAAAGGCAAATGACATTCTAAGGTGTTTAGATGGGGTGATGGGGCATGAAGTTAGATCCTAAGGTGTCACACCTGGATCTCTCCACTCGACTGGGCAGTGGGGGCCGTCGTGCTAGTTGCCAGAGACGATGAGGTAGTCATCCTTCATGCCTTTATTGGACTTGGGCAAACATGAGATTAGTCTAACTACGCTAGAGCGGAATTTGATGTAATAACCTACTTTAGTGAGTTTATGGCATTCGTACATAAAGGCAACATCATGCTAGGTTAGGTAGAGACCCATTTGCTCGTTCAGAGCGTCTACGCTTCCTAAGACTCTAAAAACGTTGGGAGCGCACTGATCGGGGCACAACCGGTGGTTGCGAAGGTACTCCCTGGTTACGGGTTTCATTGGGATGGTCATCCCACCTTCTACAAAGGCGACTATCGGGATGATGACCTCTCCGGTTTTCCTAGAACCGGCCACAGCTTTCGCCGGGCAGGATTTTAATCCTACGTCGCTGGGAATACGGTATTTGGCTCTAAAACCTTCCACCGAGGAGAATGGGTTAAGGAAAAGGAATAATCACTTACAAATTTGAAGTTGTGCGAGTTTCCACGGATTTGTGTAGACAAAAGGTGATTACTGATGTTTTGATGGGATTAGCCTCTGAAGAAATAAATGAAGGCGCAAGTTCCCGAAGCGTCACGACGTGCGGGAAGCGGCCTCGAAATTACATTGCCCCGCCCAAATTTTCATGGAGTAACAAAGGCCGTTGGATGCTCATCTCACCGTTGAACGTGGGGGACAAGGCGTAACTTACGGTAATAAATGCGCGCGTTTTTGAAAATAAAACCGCCAAGTGGCACCCTCTGGAACGCGAAACGGTCTCCACACGTGCAATTATTTACAAAACGTGTGGGGAAAATTCTCGTTGGATCAAAACCCTATTTTTCTCCTCAGATGCTGAAAAATAGAGTTTTGAGGGGCTATTGTGGGGAGTAAAAGGACCCAAGTGGGCATGTGGGCCTTTGGGCTCTAGCAAGGAGGGCCGATCTGTTCATAAGCTAGGAATTTGTTAGTACTATGAATCGGCCCATATGCCGAGGGACCGAAGATACAGCCGAGGGACCGAAGATACAGCCGAGGGTGAGTTCCTCTTCAGACCGTTCCAAGAGGACTCGAAGATTCACTACAAAGGTCAAGGCAGAATTCTAGAAAGACTGTTGGTTAAAAGGGGGAGGCCCTGAACCTTCTAGATGCACCAGTGTTAAAGAAAATATCAAGAGCAAAGGCTACCACCTCCGCATTAAAGACTCTGCACCTACCTCCCTGGCCGCATTAATGGGGAAGTGACCCATGAACAGTAGGACTGAAACTTCTAGTCACTGTCCAAAAGGCATCAGGGAAGGAAGTATTTAAGGGGGGTGAAGGCCAAAGAGATGGGGGATCGGTAACTAAGAAAGAAAATTAAGAATTGTAACCTTTAAAGAAAGAAAGAGAAATAATACAGAAGTATTCCTCGGCTCACGTCCGAGGAGGTCTATTTGCAATTATCGTTTATTATTTACAAGTGTTTGTAATTTTTAGCCTGTTATCAAATTTTCAGTACTTCTAACCTAGGTTTCAAGTCCACACTCTACAAATTTCATTGTTTAAGACTTATTGAGCCTGAGCCCGTAGTTGTCTTTGGGTCCAGGTGCAATTGTGCACTTACAACATCTATAGCATTTTTAGAACAAATTATAAATTGGTTTTAAATTGAACCTACTACTGATATCACTTTTTTACCCTTTAAAAATACCTTGCCACATAAAATTTGTTACAAAATTATTGTGAAAATTTGTGGACATAGCATTTTTTTATTTTGATCTATAAGGAACTGAGATCTCGCAATCATGAAAATATTGTAACAAGAAGAAGAAGATGTTATAACATTTTCATAATACATTTATTTTTAGTTGTGATTCTCAGTCTCTTAATTTATTATTTTATTTTGACCTTTAAAAAATTGACACCTCAATAATTATGAAAATATTGTAAAAATTTGTTGCGCTAGTGTAATTGTGTATGCACATATAATATTTAAAAGCACAAGCAAAACCAGCGTATTGTAAAAAAAAGGCCAATGAACAATGCAAATCGTCAATAATTGTGAAAATATTGTAAGAATTTGTTAAGTCAGTGTAACTGTACATACACATATAAATATTTAAAAGAAAAGGCAAAAACAACACAACTAAAACTGGCATACTGTGATTTATGGGGAAAAAAAAAAAACCTAATGAACAATGTTGTGAAAGTGTTGTAAAAAATGTTATGAATATAGTATTTCTTTTTTCATAAGACTTCTAGTTTTAGTTGTGGATGATTCTAGTATGATATTTTATTTTAACCTATAAGAAATTAACATATCAACAGTTGCAAAAATATTGTGACAATTTATTGTGTTAACTAATAATTATATTTATATATATATATATATATATATATATATATATATATAAAAGAGTGGACAGGATATTACCCCAAAAAAAAGCAGTGGGAAAAAAAAGGAGGAACTGTTCAAAACCTGAAAAAAAAAAAAAAGAAAAAAAAAGAGACTTACTAAACCAAAGCACTGTGGCTACTGGCTTTAGCATATTCACGCTTTTATATATAGAAAAATAAAAGGAGCGGACAAGATATTACCCAAAAAAATAAAACAAAGGAAAAAAAAAAGAAAAAAGAAAAGGAGAAACCGTTCAAAACTGAAAAACAATGAAATAAAAAAAAAAATACTCACTAAATCAAAGCACGGTAACTACAGTGCTTTAGTGCATTTGCGCTTTTATACATATACATAGATAAGAGAAAACAATGGAAGCCCAAAAGTCGTCTAACCCGAAAGCCCAAAGTTGATGCCTCAAATGTCGGCTACATCTTTCACCCACTGTCAACAAGACCACTGTTTTGGTATTTTATTTTATATTCATAGATAAGTGTTTAAATAAGGCCCCATAAAATAACATGGTTGAAACTTGAAAGCCCAACAATATCAGACCCAAACGAAATAAAAAATAAAAGTCCCCCCAAATCCAATACCTGCGTTCTAGGCCTGGCTTTCAGTTTCACCACCAAATTTGTACTCAACAACAAACAACACACTTGACACTACGTACAGACAGTAAACATTATGAAGACTATTGCATGCATCTCTCATTAAATGACATTATTAAGTAAAACTTAATCTGGCTATCAAAGATTGCGTGATATCTAGTTGTACAAGAACAAAAGGATTTGGATATATTTGCCATTTTTATTTTAAATGGTCGACAAGAACGTAAGGGTATATGATAGATACATTGCCGGCTATTATTTGCGTGCATAGCTTTTTTTTTTTTTTTTAGGCCGTGCATAGCTAGTTGAATAGCAATAAGGGCTCATTTGCTTTTCTTGTTGAACATTAAATGTAGGTAGTTGGGTTTGCATTATCATTGGGTGCCCTGTGATACGATTCTTCATCAGCTTGAAAGTGACCGCAGCATAAAATACCTTACTTAAAAAAAAAAAGAATTTAAAAAACTAACATGATACGATTAATGTGTGCTCTTAATACACGCATTAAATTATTTATTTTTGAAAAAAAATTTTGATCAATTTTTTTTCAGAAATAGTGTATTATTGTGTGCCTTTAAGGCACAAGTTAGTAAAATCTAACTAACATTAAAGTTTTAAATTATGTTATTTATTATTGATGATAGTTCTTTATTATTAGACCAAAATATCAATTGATTTTTTTTTATCTTTTATTTATTTATTTATTTTAAAAAATTCAGGATATTAAGTGCGGGTATTTTTCTCTGGGCCGGGATATTAAGTGCGGGTCCATTTTGCCAGATCAAGGAAGGGCTACCTCACCAGGACCAGCTTATTCTATTGCCAAAATTGACAAAAATCCGTACTTTTTTATTCATTATAGTTTTGGTGCAGCTAATTGTTTATGTAGCACTAGAACCCCATTGCTGTTCAACTTATTTGCCTCTCATTTTAAAGCCTGTTTGTTGTTAGTCATCAGTCTCAGAATGTGTTGAGAGAGCTAGTATAGTGAGAAATCAGAGAATCAATAACGAAGAAGAGTGAAGGCAGGGAGTTGAAGTACATGATGATGATGAACTCCAACATAAGTGAGTCTCGAGAAAGCTCAGAATTAGAAGAAGAAGCAGGAGGAAAATATCATGATGATGAAGGCAATGGCTTGAAAAGCAATAATGAGATTGAGCTGTCCAGAATTCGATTTATGAGATCCTTTGTGGAAACCCAGGATCCCTCCTCCAAGGTGCCATGCACCTTCCTTAATTACTAGCTATGTCGTTTCTTTAAATAATTTTGCACGTGTTTTTTTACTCTTTTATTTTCATGCAAAATTCATATTTCTACTTATTGGTAAGAAGATTTAGTACTCTCAAAATGCAATAACAAGGAAAATACTCCTACTCCTAGGCGCTGCCCATAATTAAAACTGCTATACCAATATTGATTATATATTTTCAACACTATGGCTTGGATCGATGATGGATCAGCTAGAATCAGCCACTCTACTAATTGCGATCTCCAGCGATTGCATGGCTGGGCCAGGCCAGCCATATAACATAACGAGTTATGCTACGCTGGCTTTAGCATTTTCCATAATATAATTTTTCTTTTTAAGAAATAATTTCAACCTATAATACATATTTATTATTACATCACGATGCCAATTAGTTTTTTTTTTCTTTTTATAATAACAGATTTATCCAGCTGAGTTAATTGAAATTCACCGTAAATTTTATCTTTACTTTTAATACTAATTAGTTAAAGGATGCCATAATGTTATTAGTTTTGGAAATATTTTTAGATACTTTTTTATTATAAAAAAAAAGAGAATAAATTGGGTCAGGAGCTGGCGTAAAAGGTGTGTTTTACGCCAGCCAATCCTGACCCGCCACGTCAGATTTTTACCCACAAAATAATAAATTTTAACAGTTAACACACAATTTCTCCCGAATCTTCATAAATCAAAACCCAATTTCACCGTGAAAATCATAGAAGTGTCCATTGGAGACACTGACGATTATGCTTATAGTCTGAAAGTGACACCAGACAAAACCACCAGGACCAAGTGGTTGTGCCGATAATGTTGGCCATTTTTAAAATCTCAGTGACTTGGAGTTCTAGACCAAGTTTCTCTTCAATCTTACGGAGAGAGTAGCTAAAAAAAAAAAAAAGCAATAACTCAGAAAAAAAATCCTATTGTTTACAAATCTCCAACAACTTCTCAGACTATCTCGCCGGACTCATTTCCAAAAGCTCTTGTTGTAACTGATCTTTTGAACAGTAACATTGGGATTTGATTTTCGGCAGATTTTGGGTTTAATTTTTCTTTATTAAATTTGGTATTTAAGAGGGAGTGGTAGTGTGTGTTATCGTTTATTATATTCATGGGTAAAAAACTTAAAAAAATTTAGCTTCCACAGTCCACACTACAACGATGTTCTTTGATTTTTTTTTTCTTAAAATAAAAATTGTTAATGACTGTGTTTGGTAGAGAAGAAAATCAAAAGGAAAAAGCCACATAAATCTTCTCCACTTGTGTTTGGTAGCCTAGAAAATTAAAAGGTAAAGCTAAACAAAGTTTCATCTCCATTTAGCGTTTGGCAGCCAAGAAAACCAAAAGGAAAATCCTCATGTTCTTCACAAAGAAACCCAAAAACACCCAATGGCCTTGATTCAACCACATCGGCCAAGGGCCAAACCTCTAACACAAAATTGCCATCAACCACCACATCAAACTCCAAATACTCACTTCAACCACACCAAAAATCCAGTCAACCCAATTGTCAAAAGGAAAGAAAAAAAAATACTGAAAGAAAGAGAGAGAGATTCAGACGTGATTTATGAAGATTTGGGAGTAATCGTGTGTGTTAAAAGTCTATTATTTGGAGGATAAAAATCTGACGTGGCGGGTCAGGATTGGCTGGCGTAAAACACACCTTTTACGCCAGCTCCTGACCCAATTTATTCTCAAAAAAAAAAGACCATTGACTTTTTTTACAGCTTTAAATATATATATATATATATATATATATATATATATATATATTAAAAAAAATTATAACTTTTCTAAAATAGTCTATTAACAAATGCACTAACAGTATCTATTAAGATTAGAATCTCCATCCATTATAATAGGCCTTACAAAAGAGGTCTTGGGCAAAGTGAGTCCAAGAATTAGCTGATCTCAACACGTGTGAGATCTTTCATAAAGAAAAGGAAGCAAAACTACTACTCCATAAGTGAGGCAATAAACTAATGTGGCACCGAAGTAGAGCAACAAAACACATTAAGGCTTTGTTTATTTTGATGAAAAATATTGTATAAAGATAATTTTTCATATTTTTTAGTATTAGTAGCATTAGAAAAAATGAGTCAAGGCAAACTATCTTTGGTCAACATAAAAAATATAGCTTATTTTTTAAAAAAATTTTCACTAGTTTTTTTTTTTTTTAAAAACTACTCTATCTCACAATAAGCTAAATAAGGAAAGTTAAAAGATTATTTTTCAACTTTACTACCAAATATAAGAAAATGAGATAGTTTTATAAGAAATATCTTTTGAAAAATGACTCATTTTCTAGAAAACATTATTGCCGAAACAAACAAAGCATAAGTGCATCACCTTCAAGAAATTTCGAGATGAGATTTTCCACCTCGGCCATCATAAATGATAAAAATGAATTATCATGAGTTCAATTTTTGTTTTTATTCTACCCCTCATTTTAAATACTTAAAATCTTATGTGTTAGACCCCAATTTTATAATTAAGTAATTGAATTCACTATTTCCCAAATGCTTAAAATACCATTTACATTTTGCCTTGTTTAGAAATACAAACGTTGGTGGCCCATATTATTTTCATAGATCAGTTGCCTGCACTGATTTTTTTTATTTTTTTTTTTCAGGCATATGCATAAATATATCAATTAACTAGTATTAGTGTGGAAGACATGGCGACATCTAAATTTCTTTTCCATTGCTGATATTTTGATATGTGGTGTTTTAACAAGCAGGTTGTAGATGATCTGATGATTAGAAGATTCCTTCGTGCTCGTGATTTAAATGTGGAGAAGGCTTCTGCCTTATTCCTTAAGTACTTGAAATGGAGGCAAACCTTTGTTCCAAATGGTTCAATTTCTGCATCAGAGCTTCCACATGAAATTGCACAAAACAAGATGTTTATTCAAGGATTTGACAAGACAGGAAGACCCATAGCAGTGGTCCTTGGTGCTAGACATTTTCAAACCAAAGGGGGAATAGAAGAATTCAAGCGTATGTTATTTTCCCTCTCTTGTTAAGTATTCATACAAGGGTTAAAATATCTTTGGAGCTTAACAATTCGTTTTGGAGGAAGAAATGGAAAAAAAAAAAATGAATAAAATGAAAAGAATAATTTTAGATATTCTTTTTATTTCCTTGTTTGAAAGTTTTAATATAAGAAATGAAAGGATCATTTTCTTTTTTAGGAGTTTAAATGGGAGGAAATGAATTAGATTTAGTGATATTTTCACTAAATTCCTAAAACAGCCTTATACATTCAACATTTTATTTCAAAATGCAGGTCTAATAATACTTTTGTTATGATGATTCTACCCCATTCCTTCTAACGTCACTCTTAAAAAAGATTTATTTAGGGTATAATAAATAGGAGTATAATAAATCTTCTTCTTTTTTATTTTAAAAAAGAATTTATTTACGTTCCATTCCTTATCATGCTATTATTTAGAATATGTTTGATAGACTGTAATAGGCACTGTAACATAATAGTTATTCCTATAATTTAGCTATTCAATAGTTGGTTATGTTTTTATTATAAGGAATCGTCATTCTTTATGAATTGTTATTCTTTAAAATAAAAAATAACTATTTCTCTCTAAAATAGTTGCAATAGTTATTCCTTAGTAGGTGCAATAATTTCTAAAATTAATATATTTTCAAATAAACAAATTTTCCATATGCATAAAAACTTACAGAAATTAAAAATAAAAAACCATTAAAAAAATGAACAAATTTGGTTACAAAATTGATTATAGTATAAGGTTACGACATTACTTTTTTTTTTCTCAAAAAAAAAAAAGTTACAACTAGTGGCAGAGCCAAGAATTTAGGTCGAGGGGCAAGATTAAAAGTAAAAGACTAATCTAAAAAAATTAATCAATATTAATAACAAAATAAATAAACAACTGTGGGTTCTAGTTAGCTCAACTGATAAAGTCTGTGATGATTGTATAAGAAATTTGGGTTCAATCCCCGCCTACACCAAAAACTAATTGGTGTTTTGGTCTGAAGAGCTATCATCAGGAGCGGACGCTATAAGTTAAAACTTTCTCAAAAAAAAAAAAAAACAACTATATGCTAATGTAAATTAGACATAAAATCTAAACTTTAATTCGTCTTTTCACATATAACTTAATTTACTCAATTACCCTCGGCAATTTTTCATATTTTGAAACTGCTACATGATTTTTTCACACTCAATAGTCTTGAATATATTTTTCTGTTTCGTTTTGCTGTGGGATCTTTTTATTTTATTTTATTTTTATAATCATTATTGGATGGGTCCCATTCCCACATGATTTCTTATTTACTTATGACAGTAGGATGACGGAGTGTGATTCCTATTTCATTTTGCTGTAGAATCTTCTTCTTCTCCTTTTTTGATTTCTTTTTTTTTTTTCAGATCATTATTAGGTGGGTCTCCCACATGATCTCCTATAGTAGTAGAATATGTTTTTTGTGCACAACTACACCTAGTGTCTTCTTTTGTAAGGGAGGGCATAATGATATATGTACTATATTAGCAGTGGAAAATTTGGAAGTTTAGGGCAACTCCCCTCGCCCTTGCTTACAACCTTACTTAATATATTTTTATTAAAGGTAAATTTTGAATAATACACTATTGGATTACATTTTCTTCTTATATTCTCTATATTTGTAAATTTTCTAGAAAATTAAATACCAATTTTTGTGTCATCAATAAATTGTTTAAATTGCAAGTTTTTATAATTTAAAATTCTACATAAAATACATGCTTATAGATCATGTAGTAAATAATATGCAATTGACACATAATTTGACATGTGTCTTAAGAGCGTAAAAAACATGCAATTTAACTGTTAAATTTTAAAAATATGTAGTAATATTTATTTTTATTTAATAAGGTTGTTTCCTTAGGCAACAACTAATTTTGTAGCCTTAGACTGTAACCAATTTTGTAACTAAATTTTGTCCTAAAAAAAATAACTAATCTCTTTTTCAAATTAATACACACACACACACACACACACACACACACACACACATATATATATATATTTTTAGGAAATATAATTATATGAGTAAGATATTTCCTAAAATATATCTTAAGTTTTATTCTAAAGTTACAATTTTGATTTTTAAAATTCTTTTATTCCATCGTTTTCAAGGTTCTATTCTTGTATTGTCATCAAACAAATGAACAATAATAAGTATTACATTACAATATTTTATATTCCTTGTAATACTTATTCCTATCCCTAGGTAATTACTATTATAGTCTACCAAATGAGCCTTTAAGGTATATTTGGTAGATTATAATAGGCACTGTAATATAATTTTTATTAGTATGATTTAGCTATTCAATAGTTTTGTTATGTTTTTATTACAAGGAGTCGTCATTCCTTATAAATAACTATTATTTAAAATAAGAATAATTATTCCTCTCTAAAATGACTATAATAAATATTTTTTAGTAAGTTTATTAATTTCTAAAATTAATATATTTCCAAATAAACAAACTTTTCATATGCACATACCAATTACAAAAATAAAAATCATAAAAAAATAACTAATCTTTCTTTCAAATTAAATATATGTTTTAGAAATATAATTATATGAATAAGATATTTTCTAAAATATATCTTAAATTAATTTAAAAATTTTAATTTTTAAAATGTTTTTATTCCATTGTCTTTATTCCATTGTTTTTATTCCATTGTCTTGTGTTGTCACCAAACAAATGAATATTAATATGTATTACATTACATCATCTTGTATTCCTTGTAATACCTATTCCTATTTCTATGTAATTACAATTACAGTTTACCAAACGTGCCCTTAAATGGGATAATACTACAGCCACAAACTATTTTACAACATTTTTACAAAGTGATGTTGTAGCCAACTTCTTACCAGCTTTCATCTAGGTCCATTATTAACATAACTTTTTCATTTACCGATAATCACTCACCGCATCAGCAATTTATATTAAAAAAATTGTAAAAGATTTTGTATCTCTAGAGTTACTCTTTAAAATGTCCAAACAAGATAAATTAATTCTATTACATTCCTTTCTTTTCTTTTCCTTTCCAATATGTAAATACATTCTATTCATTTACATTCCTTTATAATCTATTCATTCAATTTATCTATGAAATGTAAAAATTTGAAGTAATAGTTATAAGAGAATGAGAGAACTTTACTAGCAGTTTCAGTTTACAGCAAAAATGGTGAATGAATTATCCAAGTGGATTGAAACAAAAAGTCAAGTCAAAATATGTCTTGATTAATCACCTCCTTTATTCTGGTCTACATATATAATTGAGCTTATAAAACCTCCACTAGAGGGAAGAGGTAGAAAACTTAGTTTTACTTTAGTATTGTTGAAGTCTTTTAGCTCATACAAGGCACTCTTTTGTTGTACAGGTTATGTAGTCTATGGTCTCGACAAATTGTGTTCAAGGTATCTCTATCCCTATCCATGATTCATAGTGAAGCTAGAATTGGAAACTCAATAATACACTGCTGTAATTATAGACTGTAAATGTTTAACCTTGATGTATTAGGATGCCCCCTGGACAAGAGAAATTTGTTTTCATTGCAGATCTTGAAGGATGGGGATATTCAAATAGTGACATCCATGCATACCTTGGAGCTCTATCGATTTTGCAGGTTACATTACTTACAAACTCCCCAGATAAAAGATCTAGTACCCATTGAGAGAATCTGAGAAACTCAAATCTTTGACAGATAAATACAACTTCTGTAATTATTAGGACTGAAAACATAGTGAGCGTATATAAGCATAAAAGTCATTGCAATGAAACGATTACATTCAAATGGCTCATGACAGGCTGTTTCTAACTTTATGATAATGGCAGGACTTCTACCCAGAAAGATTAGGGAAGGTTTTTATCATCCATGCGCCTTACATATTTATGACAGTATGGAAAATTTTATACCCCTTTATCGACAAAAATACCAAGAAGAAGGTCAGATTTTGATTTTGTACCTTCATTGAGTGGAAAACTTCATACATGTTATTAAACTGCATTACATATCCGAGCATTCACACTTCTCAAACAAATACTTGGGCTTTTATAGATACATCTCATGATGGTTGATTAATTCCTTGTCTTCCAATACTGTGCAGATATTATTTGTAGAGAACAAAAGTTTAAAATCAACTCTGCTCGAAGAGATTGATGAGAGCCAGCTTCCAGAGATATACGGAGGCCAACTGCCATTAGTACCAACCCAGGACAGCTAATTAAACAACTGAGCTGGGAGAAAAACAGAAGAAACATAAAATGGATAAATTAAACTTCTTTCTTAGCATATCTTTGGTCCAGTGCATTATTGATGCACCTTTTCACTTATGTCTATTTGTATGAGGATATTTAAGACTGTGCATTGGTCAACTTGGAGGATTTTTTCAACTTCTTGGGTTGAGAAATTCCCAACCCACATAGGTCGGGTTAGGCCGGTGATTTGTGCATTTGTGCTTACATGTTTCATTTCTTATAAAAATTTGACTTTCATAAAACTATTTAAGCCCTTTTTTATAAATTAATTATTATAATTCATGTAATGTGCCTAAATTATGTTGCAAATTACCAAATTCATCAAAACTAATTTTCAAATACCAAAATAAATCGAATTAAAAATTAAAATAAGGGTAATAAAATAAACTTATATATATGGTGGGTCAAGTTGGGTCAAATGAGTTAAAAATATCACCCCAAACCTGACCAGAACCAAGGCTTTAAAAAAATTACAACACAACCCACAAAAACCAACCCAAGGAGTAGAGTTGGGTTGGTTTTGTGAGGTTTGTGGGTTGGATTCACACTATATATATATATATATATATATATATATTCAACAAACAAGTATCCAATAGCATGTAAAATTCAAAAAGATTTGGAGAAATTCAATGATCAAATTTCAAAGCATTGACCAATTGGTGTCACAGAAATTTACAAATTATTGCCATAAGAAATTAGAAGAATACACTACGATGACGTAGCAACAGAAAGATAAAAATTACACAACATCGTACCAATCACTATGACAATTGCAAGTACAAAAAAGAAAAATTAATAAAAATTTGAGCAACTCGCAACGATTAACTTACCTCATGGACTCTTTAGTAACAAGTATAATCTTGCAAGACTTCACCTAAATTTGTTAGCATTGGCATTTCAACTACAGCACCCTCAACTATTTGATTAGGCTTAAGATATCAACTGTTCTTCATTTTGCTTAAGCGTCTAACTTTAGTATATATTACCAAAACCTGATGGCTATATCAAGTGATTCAAATGATGTTGACCAAATTTTCATCTGCTGCCAACAAACAAGTTGTCCTCAATTCTTTGAATGACACATAACTTTGACAGCCAACTAAAGTTGCCAATAAAACAGTCTTCGATCTTTTCTTCAACTAGCAACAAGAGTCAATTAGCCAATCAGCCGAATTGCAACTGTTGGTTATGCACTCTAACCTTATGAATGTCCTGAAAAGGAATACCTATTTGCCTTTGAGGATTGACTACCAGTAATCTCCACAAGAACACAAACCATCTTCAAACCAATGAAAACGGATTTGATCTCTCACAATTATCACTCTGCCTAATACTCTAGAAAACAGTTTTATCCAACAATGACAGTCATTACAAATTCACAGGTTTTTTGAAACCCTAATATCTGTTCCAGGACTAGTTTTCAGGAGCCCATAGGCCAATGCCAACTTTTCAATATGACAATTCAAATTTTCCTCATTTTCCTCTTCATAGACATAGACATCCATCAAAACCAATCCTGTCATAGGGGTAAATCCCTCCAACTTGATCCGTTGGATCAACCCTTCCAACACTTTATATATTGCTTCTGTTTTAGGGTGTGACCGATCACCTGCCTTGAATCAGTGAATGGCACCCTTGAACTCAACCCAACTCTTTCCACGATTTTTAAGAATTCCTGTCTTTTTAATCATTTCTCTCACTCTCTCAGCACTATCCCATCTCTTTACAGAGCAATAGATATTAGAGAGCAACACATAGTCTCCACTCCTGAGACGAGATGTATTTGCAATTGCAACCTCACCATTATCCCAGCCATGGATCTTCGTTTATGTCGATGGAGATGAGGAATGCAAAGGCATGGGTTTGGTTTTAGACAAAGACAAAGGAATAAAAAGCTTTAGGGAAGAAAAAGGAAAAAGAAAGAACAGTGGGAGAAGAATAAGGGCAATGGTAAAATAGGCACTTTTCTTCTCTCTCCTCAAATAATAAATATTAAATTTGTACCAAGTTGTCAGCTTTTAAAAAACCAAGCACACACATACCATAATTATGGTTTTCAAACATTGAAATATGTTATTTGAAACATGGTACCAAATACGTATTTTGCTTTATGAACACTATAAACTAATGTTTCTACAACACTTTTTGAACCACAGTTTTCACATCATTTTAAACAACAATGTTTGAAATCTGCGCCCAAACGGGCACATATGTTTGATTTTGGATCCAATGTTATCTTCTTGTGCTGAAGCCCAACCATGGATCTTCATCTACATCGATGAAGATGAGGAATGCGAAGGCGTGGGTTTGGTTTTAGATGAAGACAAAGGACTCGAAGCTTCAAGGAAGAAAAAGGAAAAAGAAGGAACAGTGGGAGAAGAATAAGGGCAACGGTAAAATAGACACTTTGCTTCTCTCTCCTTAATTAATAAATATTAAATTTGTACCAAGTTGTTAGATTTTTAAAAATCAAGCACACACATGCCAAACATATAATTATATTTTTCAAACACTGAAATATGTTATTTGAAACATGGTACTAAACACGTTTTTTGCTTTTTAAACACTATAAACACGTGTTTCTGCAACACCTTTTAAACCATAGTTTTCACATCATTTTAAACAATGATGTTTGAAATTTGCTAGTAAATGAGCCCATATGTTTGATTTTGGATTTAATGTTGTCTTCTTGTGCTGCAACCATAAACATTAAGAAATAAATTATGCCAAAATTAAGTTTAAGTTACCATTTCAATTTCTTTTTCTTTTTCTTTTTTTGAGTGAGATATAGTTTTGTTTCAAAGTAGGTGTTTGCAAAATTTTGAGGAACAATAAAATTTTAAATGAGAAACAATTAAATAAAGGTCAAAATATTAGAATATTTTAATTTGAAAATTATATATCTTTCAAATTTCTTATTTATACATTTATTCTCACTCACTATTTATTGTATATTGTTTAAACACATCATTCATTTCAGAAATATGGGCATTGTATCTAAAATTATGGATATGTCTTTTGTGTACATACTGTATAGTGCATATCAATGAGTGTGAAAGAACAATTACCTTTTTTATTTAATGCAAAGTTGAGAGAGAGAGAGAGAGAGAGAGAGAGTGTGTGTGTGTGTGTACTAAGACCGAGGTCTTCGCCATTCTACACATTTCTTCAGATGATCGATATGAAGTATATCTCCAACTTCCCCCCCCCCCCACCCTCCAACAATAAATACGATATGGCCTGTCTCCCAAGTAAATTATTGATATCTATTTGGTGTCCAAGTCTAGTAAGGAGGGGGGGGGGATTAATCTATCATAGGTAGGCAATGATGGGTTTGAAGGATTATACAAATGCCAAAGAAGAGTATAAGAGCATTTCCATCAGGTGTGCCAAATGCCAAATAGCATTTGGCACACCAAAAAACCCCTTCCATTAGATCTTTTAAATGCTATAATATTTAGCACACATGACCAGTACAGTTCCATCTTTGGAACGGTACAGACGAAAATGCTAAAAATAAAAATTATTCATTTTCGCTCTCTTCTGTAATGACTTTCTTTCTTCTCTCTCTTTCTTTTTTTGTCTTTCTTTCTCCGCCTCTTCCTTCATCTTCTGTCACCCTCTCTTTCTTATTTCTTCTTTCTTCTCCAAAATCTTCACCTCTCTCTTTTTCTTTTTCGTCTTTTTTCTTTTTTCTGTCACTTTCTCTGTGCCTCTTTGTCACTATCTCTCTCTCTTTCTTCTTTTTTCTCCGCCTAGGCCATTGCCATTGAGATTGGTTGTTGCCGTGGAGTTCAACCTCACCAATGAGGTCGATTGGTGGATATCGCATGTGAGTTTTGGCGGGGTTTTTTTTTTTTTTTTTTTCGGTTGTAGATTCCATGTGATTGTGGGTGGTGGTGGAGTTAGGTTGATTCCATGTGATTTGGGTTGTACAAATGGAGTTGATTCATCTCTTCATATTTTTTTTTTTAGAGTTGTGTGTAGATTTTGGGGATTTTTTTTTAAAGTAGTATTGGGTGGTGGCAGCAACAGCTTGTGGATTGTTGTTGGTGGTTGTGGTAGATTGTTGTTGGTGGTGGCGGGTTGTACCTATAGGTGGTGGTGGTGGGGGGTGCTTGTGTATGGTGGTGGGTTTGTTACAGTTCTGTGCTTGTGTTTGTGTATGGTAGTGGGTTTTTATTTTATATTTTTTTATATTGATGGTTTTTTTTAATGTTATTTTAATATTTTTTTATATATTATTTTAATATTTTATATGGTTTTTAAAATTGAAAAATAGAAAATGTGATGAATGATGAATTGTAAAATGGTGTTTTAAAATAATAAAGTAGATTTTTTTATGCGTCAAAATGACTTCTTTATAGAACTCTTGATGAGAATGCTTTAAATACCCCTCAACAGCATTGATAAACTAAGCAATCTTTTTCTTTTTCTTTTTGAAAGAAAAGACTTCATTCAATTAACCAATAATGTTTGCATCATGATACAAAGTTTCCCGAGCGAATGGAGGTAAATCTTCCATCCAATACATATCCTCAAAAATATTTTTAGCATAATGAGCTAACACATGAGCCACTTCAATAAACTAAGCAATCTTCAATTCATGCATTTTTGTATCGAACTTAATTTTTGGAGTGCTTACTGCCATCCTAGTTGGAATTGTTGTGATCAATCCACTAGATCAATCTCCTTTTAAGAGAGCTTCCATCCAATTAATATCCTCAACCAAAATATTCCCACGTACAGGTATTTTTTTTAAGTACAATAAAAAACCATGTCTTGTTATGCAATAGCAAGTATATTTCAAATATTTTAGGACTAGGATTTTAAAAATGGCAAATGTTAACAAGTACAGTGCAGTTGGACTAATGTGAATTCTACTTAATAAAAAAAAAGGCGTAAATGCACTTTTGGTCTCTATATTTTGGGGTCATTTCTATTTTAGTCCTTACATTTTCATTTCATCACTTTTAGTCTCTAAATTATTTAGCGCATTCCATTTTAGTCCTTACCGTTACTCACTTAACAAAAATTGTTGATGTGGCAAACGGCATTAACTGTTGGCACATTAAATGTTGACGTGACCAATAAAATAATATTAAAAATGCAACGTCAACTTATAAATAAAAAATTTATTTATTTATTTTAACTAAATAAAAAATTAAAAACAAATTATTTAAAAAAGAAATAAAAATAAAATAAAAATTCTTTACATTATCTTCTTTCAAGTCATCATGAGTTCTTTCTAAAATCAAGAACATGCCAACATGATACACACAAAATCAAAAGTCACAGATCTACAAAATACAAAGAGGTTCAAAAATTCAAAGAACACAAACCCAAACCCAACCCTCAATCTCTAGCAAACCTAGAACATCACATGAAAAATCAAACTCTCCATACAAACATCAAACCCATTTCCCTTTTCAATTTCTCTTCGCTATCACTCGCTCATTCACCAAACTATTTTATCTCCGTTTTGTTTCATTTTTCTAATCAGTGATCACCTAAATCGAATCTCGATTGGCTGATCATTCCCAAACTTGAAAACAAGAAATCTATGTGCGGTTGATTTTGAAATAAGATGTGAGTGAAGAATTTCCCTCTCACCGCTCCTCAGCTAGCAACTCTTCCAGCAATCAGAGACAAACGCCCAGATTTTCTTCTTCTGCCAATACTAAGTTCCATCCGATTCAACCCAACAAGCCAACGACAAGTAGTATGAGCAGTACCATTGAGTCGTTTAGTGGCCCTAGGGTTGTTTCAAATCCGGTCACAAGGGTCAAGATTGTGAACCCTGTTGCACCCGATGATTACCATAGCGACTGCGACTCGTCATCGTCAGTGGTTGATGATGACAACGACGACTACAGTGTTCTCACCTCCTCGTTTCGTAAGATTCAGCCGTTCGATCTGAATCTACCTCCTCCGATGGATGAAGATTTCAGCATCAGTGATGATCTTCAAGCCACCGCTTTGTGTCTCTGATTGCGGATCTAATGGTCAACTCTTTTTTCTTTTTTTTTACTTTGTATTTTGTAGATCTGTGCCTTTTGATTATGTTTGTTTCATGTTGGCATGTTCATCATTTTGAGGAACAACTTGTGATGACTGGGAAGTACAATTTTTTTAAAAAAATTTAATTTCTTTTTTAAACAATTTGTTTGTAATTATTTTATTTAGTTAAAATAAATAAATAAATTTTTTTATTTATAAGCTGACGTGGTATTTTTAATATTATTTTATTGACCACGTCATTATTTAATGTACCAACAGTGGACGCCGTTTGCCACATTAGCAATTTCTGTTAAGTGAGTAACAGTAAGAACCAAAATAGAACGCGTTAATTGATTTAGAAACTAAAAGTAGTGAAATGAAAATATAAGGACCAAAATAAAAATGACTCAAAAATATAAAGACTAAAAATACATTTACGCAAAAAAAAAATTCACATAAAAATAGCCCTACAATTTATCTTAACATTTTTTTTTATGAAATTGACCCCCACAATTTATAAAGTTGATAAAAGTGCATGTTTAAACTGTCATATCATATACGAGTACGACCACTAAAAAGTAAAAAGTATAACAAGAAGGTTTCTAAACATAATTATTAGAACCGCTAGCTGTTAATGCATAAGTCGGCCTCTTGGAATGAAGGCTTCGGCCTTTGTACAAGTGTTTGGATTTGGGCCCATCTCCCAAAGATCTTCTGCCACCATAGTTCGTGTCTCTTTCTTACGTGGGGGTACTAATAGTTATTGGGCAATTGGGGTGAGCATTCTTTTGTTTCTTAATTTAATGAATGTGTTACTGTTATGCATCCTCAATAGGGAACAGGAAAATAAGAACTCGTTTTGTACTGAATCATTTGGAAAACTGGACGGAGGGACGGCCCCGTGTTCAGTGGTTGTTTGGAAAACATGGTACAAAAACTCAGGTTTAAAATGATTGTTTTGAAATCACTTCCAGCCTGTTTTTAAACATAAACACTAGTATTTAGTGACAATAGAATAATTATTTTGAACACTATTATGGACCTACATGGTCAGCTTTTTTTCAAGTATTGTCTCATCTTTTCTGATCATCTCTTCACCATTAATTCTTACCTACACCGTTAGAGCAACTCAACATCGTTAAAAAAATGTTTATTTCGTACTTTGATAAGTTTTTTTTTTTACAAAATTACACACATATCAAATACATATGTATGTTTTTTGGACAATAAAACATGTTATTTAAATCATGATGCCAAACACTTTTTTTTATTTTATAAACATTAAAAATACATTTTTCAATAATACTTTTTAAATCATAATTTTCACGTATCTTTAAACAACAATTTTTGAACTCTATCGCCAAACGGGCTATATTAACAGAATGCAAATCTTCAATCAGCAAATGAATGAATGAATGAAATGATAAAGCTCCGGGGGGATGGGATTTAATGAATGAAAGGCTAATTTATGCCAAAGCCAGGCTAAAGCCTGAACCTGAACCTGACACATGCAGTGAGTCATGGACAAGGAGAGACGAACTGTAAGCATCCAACAGGGTCTTGACGTGTCAAGATTTCATTGGTTTGAGTAGTACGTTTGGTTGACCAGAGTTTAATTATTCTGAAAAGAAGATAAAGCCATTATAATAAAGTGTTTTTGCAAACTAAATTTGTTTTTCTCTTTGGTTCCATAATATTAGGTCATGCATCGACTAGTTCATAACGTGTTCTTGCTTTGCACAAGCCTTGCGGTGCCATTGGAACCATGACATGTGCCAGAACACAGAAGGTGTTCAATATATTTTCAGCCATCACATGTGGGTAATAACTAATAAGAATGAAGAAGAGAGCAGATAGAGAGAGAGAGAGAGAGCGAGAGAGAATCACCTGATTGTCACACCGTAATCTCAAAAGTTCTGTATTTCCCTGCAATTTTTTTTTTTTTACGTTGCCAAGGAATAGTATTAATGAAGCCTACTGTTTCAGATATTTTCTGCTTATGTAATAGCCCTTTTTGGGCTTTTACTTGTCAATAAGACTTCATTATACAGACACAAGAGATTACCATCTATTGCGCAAACACCATTAATATATGATATATCCTCAAACAATCTTATATGACACAAATATTCTTTCCTTTTCAATGTTGATAGTCAACTTCCTATTATGTCTGAGCCATATGCCCAACAAGTTAATTTTTTTCCCTAATACCCAAATGATCAAACATAAAATAATTAGCCTTTCTTTATAAATCAATATCCATATTATCGTTCGAATTTTCAATTTATTGTCCTTTTAAAAGGCTTAAGCAAAGGACAAGAGAGGTACGTAAGCTAAAATATTTTGAGTGGCAATAATATTAATATGTCCAACTTGAGATCTTTGTCTTTTTGGCAGCATGCTTTGGCATTTACCTCAAACCATTCAAAATAGAAAAATGTATCAATTTTATACATTAAATCTTTATATTTACTTACATCAATTGAGCTAAAAATGTGTAAATTTATAAATTTACTATATTATTATGTAAATTTATAATAACACTATTCACTTTGCATTAATTTTTTGTTCTTTCTTTACATATTTCAAAAGTGAAAAAAAAGAGCAAACAGTAGTTATTGTGTGTGAACATTATGAAGACTATTGCATGCATCTCACATTAAATGACATTATTAAGTAAAACTTAGGGTCCGTTTGGATACAGTTTATTACTGAAAACTGAAAACTGAAAACACTGTACCAAAATAATTTTTAAATGTGTGAATAGTACCGTGGGTCCCATTTTTAATTTAAAAAAATCTGAAAAGTGAAGTTTGTGGGTTCCGTGAATAGTACACGGGACCCACAGAGGTGCTGAAAAGTCAGCAAATGCGGCTACTGTTCATGCACAGTAGCATGAACAGTAACCACTGTCCCCCCTGAATCGTGCATCAGCAGAAGAAAAAAAAAAAAAAAAAAAAAAAACGCAGAAATTTTTCATCAAAACGCAAACGCCAAGTTATCCAAACATACGCTTAATCTGGCTATCAAAGATTGCGTGCTAGTTGTACAAGAACAAAAGGATTTGCTTATCAAAAAACAAAAAGATTTGGATATATTTGCCATTTTCATCTAAAACGGTTGTACAAGAATGCAAGGGTATATAATTGCAAAAGCTGTCAATATTTTTTTAATTCTCGATAAATTTTTTTCTAAAAATAGATATTTATTTTGTGTCTTAAGAACACACGTTAACAAAATCCTTGATACATTGCTGGCTATTATTTGCGTGCATAACTTTGATAGGTCGTGCATAGCTAGTTGTATAGCAATAAGTGCTCATTTGCTCTTCTTGTTGAACATTAAATATAGGTTGTTGGGTTTGCATTATCATTAGTTGCCCTGTGTGGTACAAGTCCTTCACCTAATTGAATGTGACTGCAACATAAATCACCGTAATTTAAAAGAAGAAACTTACAAAATTAACATGATTTTTAGGTGAGTTTTAATTTATGGTGACGATAGCTATTTATTCTTACACCAAAAACTTTAATGGCCTCTCGTTTTAAAGCTGTTCGTTGTTAATCATCAGTCTCAGAATGTGTTGAGAGAGCTAGTTTAGTGAGAAATCAGAGAATAAAGAACGAAGAAGAGAGAAGGCAGGAAGTTGAAGTACACGATGATGATGAACTCCAACATAAGTGAGTCTCGAGAAAGCACAGAATTAGAAGAACAAGAAGCAGGAGGAAGATACCATGATGATGAAGGCAACGGCTTGAAAAGCAATAATGAGATTGAGCTGTCCAGAATTCGACTTATGAGATCCTTTGTGGAAACCCAGGATCCCTCCTCCAAGGTGCCGTGCATCTTCCTTAATTCCTAGCTATGTTGTTTCTTTAATTAATTTTGCATGTGTTTTGTTTTTACTCTTTTATTTTCATGCAAAATTCATATTTCTACTTATTGGTAAGAAGATTTAGTACTCTCAAAATGTAATAACAAGGAAAATACTCCTAGTGCTAGGCGCTGTCCATAATTAAAACTGCTATAACAATATTGATTATATATTCTCAACACAATGGCTTGGATCGATGATGGATCAGCTAGAACATCAGCCACTCTACTAATTGCTCTCCAGCTATTGCATTGTTGGGAAAACTTCTATATGAGTGGCAATAAATTTTAGCTAGCACAACTGGAGCACAATCATACAAAAACACAATAATTTACGGGAAACCTTTTCTCTTTTAATGAAAAAATTACGAGACAAAATTTGAACAATTTCATTATATTAAATAAAAATTACAATGCTTAAAGATACAATTTGAGCACCAAAAAAAAAAACTATTTTTTTTTCTTTTCACTCACCATTTTCCCTTACTCTCTTTATTTTTCACCTCTTTTGCTTGCTCTTGTAAAGGCAGCTGATGTAGGGCAAGTTTCAGTGCAGAAGGTCAAGGTTCATGAGCTGCAGAAATGACACGTAGTTCAGTAATATAGTTGTTAAACTGTTTGTAGCTTAGTGTCAATTATTAAGAGCAAAGTTAGTTATGGTTAGTGGACACGTGTACAGTCAAGATCATCTGTTAATTTGTAGTTGTTAATCCTACTGAAATCATTCAAGTTAGTTAGAATATATAATTAGAATATAGATGGTTAATGTATATCCTAATAGCACATATTAACCGGCTCCATCTCTTAATTAGCATGTGATAATACAAATAACAATCCCTTTAGACCCTCTCAATTCTCTCTAGATTCAAGGTTTTCTTTCAGCTCTCACTCACGCAGTTCTTCAAGATGCACCAGTCCTCACACTCTGGGACTTCACTCTTCTTTCTTCTTGCTCACTGGCTGAATGACCTCTCCTCTTATTTCTTTACCTTTTCCTTCTTTTCTTCCTTTCACATTCTTAACATCAAATTACAATAAATGCAACTCACTTACCTTGACTTTACTTCAGCCAGTTTCTTCTTAATTTCTTCAACTCTCCCTTAGGTCGAAAAGCCTTTCCTTCTTTCTTTTCTTCTTTCTTCAACGTGTCCAACACGCTTGGGATCACTTCTCATTAAGAGACAATAGTGACATGCTCATTAAAAATGAGCTCTTGACAAGGCATGTGGGCTGGACCCACACGGTGCTTTGCACCCAACATGCATGGTCGAGCCAGGCCAGCTGTATAACATGACGAGTAATGCTACGTCGGCTTTAGCATTTTCCATAATATAATTTTTCCTTTTAAGAAATAATTCCAACCTATAATATTATCTTTATTATTACATGAAAATATCAATTTTTTTTTTATGACAAAAGATTAATCCAGTTGAATTAAATAAAATTCACCATAATATAAATTATTTGTGCTTCTTTTTAGGCATGACCCCTATCCCCTGACCGTAGGTGTGACTCTGTGTAGACTAAGCAAATTTGATCTTTACTTTTAATACCAATTAGTTAAAGGATGCCCTAATAGTATTGGTTTTGGAAATATTATTAGATACTTTTTTATGAAAAAAGAAGAAATAATTGACTTTTTTACAACTTTTTATATTTTATATGAAAATGATTTCAATTTATAAAAAAAAAAGATATATTAACAAATGTCCTAAGAGTATATAATAAGAGCATCCATTATTAATTTAATTGGAATCTCCATCCATTATAATAGCCCTAACAAAAGAGGTCTTAGGAAAAGTGAGTCCAGAATTACCTGATCTCAACAAATGTGAGACCTTTCATAAAGAAAAGGAAGCAAAACTACTACTCCATAAGCGAGGCAATAGACTAATGTGGCACCGGAAGTAGAGCAACAAAACACATTATTTTGATGAAAACTATGGTGTAAAGATAGTTTTTCATGTTTTTTAGTGTTTAATAGTATTAGAAAAAATGAGTTAAAGGAAAACTATATTTGGTCAACATAAAAAATATGGCTTATTTTTAGAAATTTTTTCTACTCATTTTTTTAAAAAAAAAACACCTCTATTTCACATAAGCTAAATAAGAAAAATTAAAAGATTGTTTTTCAATTCACTTAAGGTTACTACCAAATATTAAAAAATGTGATAGTTTTATAAAAAGATATTTTTTAGAAAACATTTTCTAAAAAACATTATTACCAAAACAAATAGAGCGTAAGTGCATCACCTTCAAGAATTTTCAAAATGAGATCTTCCTTCTCAGCCATCATGAACGTTAAAAATGAATTATCAAGAGTTCAATTTTTGTTTTTATTCTACCTCTCATTTTAAATATATAAAATCTTATGTGTTAAGACCCCAGTTATTTAAAGGAGTATTAAAATTATAATTAAGTAATTAAATTCACTATTTTCCAAATGCTTAAAATGCCATTTACATTAAGTTTGCCTTGTTTATTAGAAATACAATCGTTGGTGACCCATATTATTTTCACAGATCAGTTGCCTGCACTAATTTTTTTTTTCAGGCATATGGATAAATATATTGATTAACTAGTTTTAGTGTGGAAGACATGGCGACGCCTAAATTTCATTTCCATTGCTGATATTTTGATATGTGGTGTTTTAACTAGCAGGTAGTAGATGATCTGATGATTAGAAGATTCCTTCGTGCTCGAGATTTAAATGTGGAGAAGGCTTCTGCCTTATTCCTCAAGTACTTGAAATGGAGGCAAACCTTTGTTCCAAATGGTTCAATTTCTCCATCAGAGCTTCCACACGAAATTGCACAAAACAAGATGTTTATTCAAGGATTTGACAAGACAGGAAGACCCATAGCAGTGGTCTTTGGTGCTAGACATTTTCAAACCAAAGTGGGAATAGAAGAATTCAAGCGTATGTTATTTTCCCTCTCTTGTTAAGTATTCATACAAAGGTTAACATTTCTTTGGAGCTTAGCACTTCGTTTTGGAGGAAGAAACCGGGAAAAAAATGAATAGAATGAAAAGAATAATTTTAGATATTATTTATATTTCTTTGTTTGAGAATTTTAATGTAGGGAATGAAAAGACTATTTTCTTTTTTAAGAGTTTAAATGGGAGGGAATAAATTAGATTTAGTGACATTTTCACTAAAATTCCTAAGACACCCTTATACATTCAACATTTTATTTTAAAATGCGAGTCTAATAACACTTTTGTTATAGATGATTCCACTTCATTCCTTCTAATGTCACTCTTAAAAAAGATTTATTTAAGGTATAATAAATCTTTCTTTTAAAAAAAAATTGGAGTATAATAAATCTTCTTCTTTTTTTATTCTAAAAAAAAAATTATTTGCATTCCATTCATTATCATTCTATTATTTAGGATATGTTTAGTAGACTATAATGGACATTGTAATGTAATAGTTATTCCTATGGTTTAGATATTCAATAATTGGTTATCTTTTTATTACAATGAATAGTCATTTTTAAGAAATGTTATTCTTTAAAATGGGGAATAACTATTCCTCTCTAAAATAGTTGTAATAGTTATTTCTTAATAGGTGCGTTAATTTCTAAAATTAATATTGTAGGGGTATTGGGCCCAATAGCATATGAAGGATGGCCCAACGAAGTATTTTGGGCTGGAAACCCAAAATCCGAAGACATCAAAATGGCCGTGGACTATTTACATATCCAAACACGTCCGAGGAGTAGATTTGTCCTCGGATTTCAAGGCCGAGGACATAGAAAGAGAAGTTTGGTATCCCTGGGTTATATTATAATGAGTCCTACAATTATGGGGATGCACGGTATACGTGGAGGGCGAGAGAAAGAACGGTGGAATGTCTAAAAATAAAGCCTGCTACCACCGCCCATACATTAAAAGCTCGTAAATTGATACACCGACCGTATAGATGGAAGGATGGGACACGAACATCGAGCTTGGAACTTGGTCCCCTAATCCCCGGCCGGGCTTTAGGGAAGAATGGATGGGACAAGTATCCAAAAAGTGGGGATTGCAACCGGGAAAAGTGGAAGGTGATTTAGTGAAAGGAAAGGATAGATATAGGAGGAAAGGCATACGAAGAAGGGGAGACTTTTCGAGTAAAAGAGATAGAGCCAATAGTAAATGATAATCAACACTTGTATCCAAACTTGAGAAATATCATTAGAAACCATCCTCGGACACAATCCGAGGACGATTTCTCGATCTTACTCTTTGCAAACGATTCTTTGTTCTGTTCTATTGGGCCCAAAGCCCGTTCTTTTTGTAATTGTCTAAACCATCCTTGAAATCTAAATTACAAGCCCATCCTCTACAAATTCATTGTAAAGACAGGTCTTTCTAGCCCATTTTTCTCCCGCCGTAGTTTGGGAACTTGAATTGTGTCCTTACAATTGGCGCCGTCTGTGGGGATTTAGTCTTTAAGGAAGTTTAGGACATCATGGTAGGATCAGGACCACAACGCAGTGCGGAGTCCGTGGGCTCTCAGCGTGAGGATCTCTCCTTGCATCCCGATCACGGAAGGCAGAGAGGGAAGTGTACATACTACACATACCATCGAAGTGCAAGTCATTCGCAAGGAGGAAGCTGAGCTCCTTATGAAAGAAATGCCGGGGCCATGCGTATGAGGAGATTGACGGCCTAAAGAGGAGATTGCGCCACGAGAGGCGAAGGAGAACTCCTCCGACCTCTCGACCCCTCTTCGGAAGGATCCGAGGATGACAATTACGGGCAAAGATCCAGAACTCCCCCAGTGAATATGCCTCTTCCGAAGAAGACAATCTGCATGGGAGACGTGGCGAGACTACCCCTAGGGGCTTAGGAAATGACGCAATGGGAAGAGCATTGCACCAAATCTCCGAGTCACCCTTCGCGCGCAGATTGGAAGAAGGAAGGTTGCCTCGGCGCTTCACACAACCGGCCTTCACTCTTTACAATGGTCGGACGGATCCCGTAGAGCACGTAAGCCACTTCGGCCGAGAATGGCAAGGTGCATTCCGGGAATGAAACTTTGTTATGCAAGATTTTTCCTTCTAGCCTAGGGCCCGTAGCCATGAGATGGTTTGACGGCTTAAGGGCGGGCTCCATTGATTCTTTCAAAGAGCTTACTAGGGCATTTGGTTCTCGCTTTATCACGTGCGGTAGAGTTCCTCGTCCATTGGATTCTTTACTATCCATGGCCATGAGGAAGGAAACCACGAAAACATATTCGGACCGTCTTGGGAAATGTTCAACGAAATTGACGGGAGACTTTGACGATGTAGCAATAAGGACCTTCAAGGTCGGCCTACCAACGAGCATGACTTGAGGAAATCCTTAACGAAGAAACTGTCGGAAGCGTACGTCGACCGATGGATCGCATCGACGAGTACAAAAGGGTTGAGGAAGATCGGCGAGTGGAAAGGGCAAGGCGAAGGTTATCCCACAAGAAAGGAGGGATTTCGGGTCGGACCGATACAACAACAATAGGCCTACGCGGGATTTTTCCAGGCAGCCGGCCACATACCCCCACAAGTGGTCAACACCGTCTTCGGGGAGCCTGCGGCAGTGATGGAGAAAATAAGGCATGAGCCTTTTTTCAAATGGCCAAATAAAATGGCGGGGGACCCTTTGAGACGCAACCAAAATCTCCACCGCCATTATCACTCGGGAGAGAGGTCATACCACCGAGGACCGTCGCACTTTCGTGGAATCATCTCGGAACAATTGGTTAAAGAGGGAAAGCCGGCGCTTCGTACCAACCCGACGGGCGAGGAAAACCAATCGGGAGTGGCAAACCACGACGGTCCTTCATCCGTACCTCCTACTAGGCACTATCAACGTCATTTTTGCGGCACTGGTAGGGATCGGCTCGGCTCCTTTCGGGGTAATGTCGGTTGCTCGAACATTGGCCGAGGAGTCACGGGATCGGCCGAAGAGGATCAAGGCAAGTATCTGCCGGTCCTAAGTTTCTCCGAAGAGGACAAGATGGGGACCATCCAGCCTCACTGATGATGCCTTAGTGGTAACCCTCGGAATTGGGAACTATGATGTAAAGAGGGTAATGGTTGATCAAGGTAAATTGGTGCGTATATCATGTACCCTCGAACCTATTTAGAGGCTTGAAGTTAAGAGTTGAAGATCTTATGCCATATGACTCACCCTTGATAAGCTTCGAAGGGAGAGTTTGTCGTTCCAAAGGGACAGATTAGACCGCTCGTGCAATCAAGGTCCGGAGGTAGTAGACGTAGATTTCATCGTAGTCGATGCCTACTCTCCCTATACGGCTATTGTGGCGAGACCTTGGCTGCATGCGCGTTGGGTGTTTCCTCAACCTTGCATGTCAAAATCAAATTTCATTCTCGAGATCGGGTGGTGGAGTTACTTGGGGAGTCGGGCCTCGTGGCTCGACAAGGTGTCACGGCTGCAATTCGCGTCGACTGCAACCGGACTCCCCGTCCTCGGCTAACGGTGAAGCATAGCAATCAAAATCTCTTCCCATAGCCGAGGTAGATGAAGCAACGTGTGAAGAATTGGAGAAAATTATCATAGACAATGATCCCGAAAAGTTCTTCCGTGCCGTTGGAGTTCAATTGCCGCAGAAGAGAAGACAGAGTGATTTTATTTTTAAAGAAAAATATGGATGTATTTGCTTGGAACGCGTACGAGGCCCGGGGGTTGATCCGAACTTCATATGTCATCATTTAAGGGTCAATCCAAATGTAGTGCCGAGGAGGCAACCACCTCGGAGGTCCTCAAAGGAACATTCGGAAGCCGTCAAAGAGGAAGTGCTCAAACTCAAAGCGGCAGGGCTATCAAAGAAGTGTTTTATCCCCCGAATGGTTAGCCCATCTTGTGGTGGTGAAAAAGAAGAATGGGAAGTGGAGAGTATGTGTAGATTTCACAGATTTAAACAAGGCTTGCCCAAAGGACTCATTCCCGATGCCTCGGATTGATCAACCGGTTGACGCCTTCTTGTTGGACATCCTCGGATGAGTTTTCTTGATGCTTTCCAAGGTTATCACCGTGATACCTTTAGCCGTTGAGGACCGGGGAGAAGACAAAGCATTCGTCACTCCTACGGGAAATTATCATTATAAGGTAATGCCTTTTGGCTTGAAAAACGCGGGGCTACCTACCAAAGGATGATGACGAGGATGTTTGAGGCACACTAGGAAAAAAATATTGAGGTATACGTGGACGATATGGTAGTAAAGAGTAAAGAAGTTTACGCACATCCGGAAGATCCGAGCAACACTTTTCGAAGCTAAGAGTATAAATTGCGGCTCAATGCCTCTAAATGCTCTTTCGGTGTGGGGTCGGGCAAGTTTCTAGGATATATGGTGACTCCGCGGGAATTGAAGTGAATCCCGCTCGGGTTAAGGCAATAAGCAGCCTTACACCCACCTCGGAATCCTAAAGAGGTGCAAAGACTAACGAGTATATCTTTCTCTCAACCGATTTATATCTCGGTCCGCGGACAGATGTGCCTTTCTTTCGCGTTATTAAATAAATGGAAGGGTTTTGAATGGACCGAGGAGTGTGCAACGACTTTCCAACGGCTAAAAAGAATATCTCTCGCGACCACCGCTATGTCTCGACCCGAGGCCGATGAGATTACATTTGCATATATTGCGGTGGCTAAACATGCAGCTAAGTCCGGTTCTTATCCGAGATGACAATAACATCCAGAGACCGGTGTACTATGTAAGCAAATCTCTCGTACGAGGCCGAGCCGAGTTATTTGCCATCGGAAAAAGCTATCTTGGCCGTGGTACATGCTACACGAAGACTTCCCCATTACTTCCGGCCTCATACGGTTGTTGTTCTTACACAACTCCCTCTCAAATCAATTTTGCGAAGTGCAGATTATATGGGAAGAATTGCCAAATGGGGAACTCGTCCTAGGAGCTTTCGATATCAAGTATATGCCTCGCACCTGCATAAAGGGGCGGTCATCGCGGACCTTGTGGCGAGTTTTGCCGAGCCTTCGTTAGAAGACTATCAAGAGAGCATGGGTAAAAATCGTAGGGCATGATTTCGTGTGAAGTGGCCTCCGTTATGGAAAGTCCATGTTGATGGAGCAGCAAATCGAGAGGGGATCGGGTATCGGATTAGTTTTGATATCCCCGGAAGGGTATTACTTTTGAGAAATCCCCGAGATTAGGATTCTCGGCCACCAACAACGAAGCGAGTATGAAAGCGGTCCTCGCGGGGATGAACATGGTTCATAAAATGGGAGGAAAGGCGGTGCAAATGTTCTCGGACTCACTATTGGTGGTAGGCCAAGTGTAAGGAAGCTAGAAGCAAGGGATTCCGAATGCGAGAATACCTAACCCGGTGTCGTTTATGCAATCTAAATTTGAGTCTTTTCTACTATTGCATGTATCCGGATGTGGCAATACCCATGCCGACTCATTAGCCACGCTCGCGACGTCCTCGGCACAAAGTCTACCACGAGTTATCCTCGTTGAAGATACGGTTGAAGCCCACCGGGACGGATGGTAACTCCACTCAAATTCTTCAAATTAGGACAGGACCTAGTTGGATGGATCAAATAGTAACATTTCTCGAAATGACATCCTACTCCGGAGAAAAAGCTGAAGCGGATAAGGTTCGCGAGAAAAAGCCACTCGTTTACGGTTGTCAGGGACCAAAAATTGTACAAACGTTCCTTTTCGGGACCATATTTGCTATGCATACACCCCGAGGGCAACGAGCTACTTTTGGAAGAGCTACACGAAGGGATTTGCGGAAGTCACACGGGGAGGAAGGTCTTTAGCTCACGGTGGCCCTTACTCGGGGCTATTGGTGGCCAAATATGCGAGAGAAGCGCAAGATTATGCAAAGAAATGTGACCAATGTCAAAGGTTCGCTCCAAACATACATCAACCCGGGTGGAGTCCTAAATCCTCTATCTAGCCCATGGCCTTTTGCCCAACGGGGCTTGGACATTGTCGGGACCCTTCCCCAAAGCAACGGGAAACCGACGGTGGCTTCTCGTGGGAACAGATTACTTTACCAAATGGGTTGAAGCCGAGCCATTATCAAACATCGAGACACGGAAGCAAAAAAGTTTGTATGGAAGAATATCGTTACCGGGTTCGGCATCCCTCATACTCTCATTTCGTATAACGGTTTACAATTTGATAGCAAAGCCTTTCGGAAATACCGCCGTGATCCGGGCATTACGAATAGATATTCCACTCCGGCTTATCCCCCAAGGAAATGGGCAAGCCGAAGACGTCAACAAAGTAATAGTGAGCGGACTCAAAAAGAGGTTGGGTGACGCTGCGGGAGGTGGGTGGAAGAATCGCCACATGTCTTGTGGACGTATAGAACTACACCACGAAGATCCACAGGTGAAACACCCTTCGCCATGACTTATGGAGCCGAGGCAATAATCCCCTTAGAAACCGGGTTCCCAAACTGCGAAGAAAAGCTCCTTTATTTCGTATAGCAAATGATGATCTATTAATGAGAAACTTAGACTTAGTTGAGGAACAACAGAAAGCGCCATGGTTCAACTAGCTTATTATCAACATAAGCTCAAGCGGGGATATGATTCTCATGTGAAACTTCGACCTCTTGGACCAGGTGACTTAGTATTAAGGAAAGTTTTTGGGCACGATGAAGAATCCTGCGTGGGGAAAATTGGGCCCAACTGAAGGACCTTATCGTATTACTTGGGTCGCAGGGAATAGGGGCCTACAATCTGGAAGATTTGGACGAGAATGTTGTACAACGTCCCTGGAATGTAAATAATCTACGAAGGTACTATTACTAAATAAAGGGCACTTCGTCCGTTCTTTGTTTTAAACTACATTATATTCGTTATATTCATTCTTCTAAGTATCAAGCCGAAACTTGGTATGCCCTGGATCCTCGGACCACATACCTCGTCTAAATTGATATTCTTTACTAAGTGTTAAACGGAACCTAAGTTACGTCCGGTCCCTCGGATCATCTACTTTGGGAAAATTAACATTTTAAATTTATTCAACTAAGTGTCAAGCTGAAACTTGGTATGCCTGGATCCTCGGACCACATACCTCGTCTAAATTGATATTCTTTACTAAGTGTTAAACAGAACCTAAGTTACGTCTGGTCCTCGGATCATCTACTTTGGGAAAATTAACACTTTAAATTTATTCATCTAAGTATCAAGCTGAAACTTGGTATGCCTGGATCCTCGGACCACATACCTCGTCTAAATTGATATTCTTTACTAAGTGTTAAACAGAACCTAAGTTACGTGGTCCTCGGATCATCTACTTTGGGAAAATTAACACTTTAAATTTATTCATCTAAATATCAAGCCGAAACTTGGTATGCACGGATCCTCGGACCACATACCTCGTCTAAATTGATATTCTTTACTAAGTGTTAAACGAACCTAAGTTACGTCTGGTCCTCGATCATCTACTTTGGGTAATTTAACATTTTAAATTTATTCAACTAAGTGTCAAGCCGAAACTTGGTATGCCCTCGGATCCTCGGACCACATACCTCGTCTAAATTGATATTCTTTACTAAGTGTTAAACAACCTAAGTTACGTACGGTCCTCGGATCATCTACTTTGGGAAAATTAACATTTTTAAATTTATTCATCTAAGTGTCAAGCTGAAACTTGGTATGCCTCGACCCTCGGACCACATACCTCGTCTAAATTGATATTCTTTACTAAGTGTTAAACAGAACCTAAGTTACGTCTGGTCCTCGGATCATCTACTTTGGGAAAATTAACATTTTTAAATTTATTCATCTAAGTGTCAAGCTGAAACTTGGTATGCCTCGATCCTCGGATCAATTACTCGATCCTCCTGGAGTATCAAATTTCAATTCAAGTTGTTGCTAGTAACTTTGGTAAAAGACGAGAAGATGATATTTATGGAATGATATGATCGACGCATAAAAACAAAAAAAAATATATGTATAAGAATCATCTAAAAAACAAACATTCATTCTTGTATTAAATTCCAAAAAAGTACTTTTGCACCTATACTTAGGTATTACACTTGGAGACAAAATAAAAATAAAGAAAGGAAAGACAACAAGCAAGTCACTGTTTCAGCTTAATCTTCGCAGGGCCTTTGGAGTCTTGAGGAGATGGAAAAGCCGGGACTCAACGGCAATTCCTTTGCCTTTGGGATCATCTATCAAGGTTATTGGGTTAGCTTGATCACCCAACTCATCCTTTGAAGATTCCCGAAGATCACTTGAAGGCTGTACGTCTTCAATTGCCTTTTCTTGTGCGGGGTCAAGTTGTTCGGGGGCATCTTCGTGAAGAGTTGAGTCTTGACCAAATCACCCCCTTATCCTCGGATGATCCACCGGCGGCTTCTTGTGCGGTGTCGGGAATGGAAGAAGCGCGAATTGCAGAGGATAGTAGACACTCTCCAAAGAGTGGAAGAGGCATCAACCCCAGCCTGGGAAAGTGCCTCGTTCCACACTTGGAGGCGTAGTGGTACCTACATACCTCGGGAACTGAGCCTTGAAGGTTTCGTTGACCTCCTTCACGCCTATATCATAACCGTCTTGTTCGAACTTGGTCCCTCGAGTTCTCGGCCTCTTCCTTTGCTTTCTCACTTTTCTTCTCCTCAATGGCTTCTTCTTTGCCCTTGATGGCTTCTTCTTTGGCCTTCTCGACTCGTGCGGATCTTTCTTAAGATCCTCTACGAGCCTTCGTGCTACTAAGAGGTTATCCTCGGCTTGGCGAAGCATTAGGCACTCGATCCTCGGCACGTTTAGTCGTCGTTTTCGGATCGGCCTCTAAGCCCGCCTTGGCACTCTCAACCTTAGCCAATTTTGCTGTGACCTCCGGCTTCTTCTTATGAAGGTCCGAGATCTTTTGAGCAAGCTTTCACGCCTGGACTCCTCGGCCCTCGCAGACTTATAGGAATTAATGGCAATCTCTTCCGCCCTTATGCGATTGAACGGCCTACAAACAAAACATATAAACCTTAGACGTATAGATATATATAGGAAATAAAAACAAAAGTCAAGGTTTTAGAGAAAACTCACCATTGCAAGCTCCTTCTTCAAAGTCATGAAGACGGTGTGGTCCCTTTTCTTTCTCGGCTAATCATATCCTCGGGGAGTAACGGTGCTTGCTCCAAAGCATCCGCGACGCATGCCGCTGTCCCTTCATCGGAATTTCTAATGGACGCATCCACGGTAATGACCTCATCGTCCATAGAAAGGTCGGGAAGCCATACAGGGGCGCGTACGACCGCCCGTTGGTCGGTTCTTCTTTCCGACCTAGTACGTATGGTGCGGGCTTGCTTTGCACCCTTTTCAACCTCGGGCTCCTTGGATACGAGAACCCTTTCCTACCTCCACAACTTCCTTCCCTTTCGGCTGATCCCTTTTTCTTTTGAGATCAGCTATGTTGGCACGTTGAGTTTGGGAGGATGGAGGAGGAGGAGGAAGCCTAGCTTCGGGGCGTTTGTCGCCACCCTTTTCTTGAGTCCAGGGCGCACCTCTTTTGGAGGTTCTTGGACTCTAGGGTCCTTGTCGGCGCCTCAAGGACATCTTTCGAGTGGGTTTAATCTTTCGTTGAATGCCCATAACATCAAGTTCTTCGTAGTAACCTTTGAGATTGGGGTAGAAGTGCCGAGGATGGAAGTCGAGTCTTCGGGAGAGTAGAGTTGATTAAAAACCTCGAACTCGTCCTCGGAACTGCACGTCAACTTCTTCTTCTTCTTCTTCCTTTACGTAAGGTAGGAAGATGCGGCTTCACCAGAGGTTAAAATTGTGGAGAAAGGAACCGCTGGGAATCCCAACCGGAACAAATGGTGGCGGTTGGATTGGTTGGGTGACCAAGGTACCTTGAGGAATGGTAGTCCCCCGGTAGCAAAAAACCCTCCACGCAACGCTAATCCGAGGAAGACGAGGATCGCGGGCTTTAATCACGCACTTCGGCGCCCGAAAGGCTTTTGATATTGGAGTGTGGCCGAGGATCGATGAGCCGCACGGAGTTGACCGTCGGTGTGCACGAAGATCTCGGCTTGTAGGATCCTATCCAATCGCCCGAAATCCACAAGGTTAGGATGACGATCCGCCGCGTGTGGATACAGAGTTGTCCAAGTAAAAGTGGGTAAGAGTAAGTAAAAAGACGAAAGATAAAAGTATGTAAAAGAAACTTCACTCGGAGTCCCTTCCCTTGTCGGACAGGGAGGCCGTCGTGCCAATTTCCCGATATGATCGGGAAGTCATTTTTTAGGCCCTTATTTGATTCGGTGCGTACATTGAATTAGCCCGACTTCCGGGTGTCTAGACTTTAGGTAATATTCATCTTTTTTGCTTAGGTGATGGAGGTTATAAACCCGGTTCACGTCGTGGTGAGTGAGCCCTAGGTTCATCTTCTCATTTAAAGCGTCTATGGAACCTAAGATCCTAAAGACATTTGGGGCACACCGGGTGGGAGCCAACCTAAAAGCCCTAAGATAATCCCTAGTCACAGTTCCCATGGGGATTTTCATTCCCCCTTCGATGAACGCAATCATCGGGATTACAACTTCCCCCGTTTTTCTTTTTGTATAAAACTCTTCCTCGTTACGGTACCTAATGGATACATCCGAGGGAATTTTGTACTTAACCTTAAACCGTTCTATTTTTCGTTTGAATCCACCGGGGACGCAAATCTACCCATTCTTTTTGAAAAAAGGCGGGGTGTGGAGAAAAAATAACTATGCCGAGGATGAAAGACACGATTGAAAAGAGAAGATGGGAAAGAAAAGAAACAAAAGAAACAAAAAAGGCCGATAAGGAGTGGGCGAGTATTGAAGAACTTACTTTTAAAAAGGAAGAAAGCACGGTCACCTCGGACGGGGTACTTGATAGACGAGAGAGAGAGTACGGGGAGATGAAAAGTGTGGCGGGTACGTTATGAGGTTTTCGTAGTGTGAAGAATTTTGAAGAAAATTAGTATTTATATGTCGAAGATGTTTTAAAGCGGGCGAATTCCGCCTCAACCCAAGAATGCGCTCTCGGCCGTTGGATATGTGTCATATTAATGAAACGTGGGGGACATAGAAGCGCCAACAATCAATTCGGGGGCGTTTCGCATACCGAAGCATTGGGAACACGCGATGGGTGATTCGGAAGTTATCTCTTGTCAACAATGTTGCCAAAAGTACGAGGTAACGGGGGTCTTTTTTAAGTCGAGATTCTATTTTTCTCCCGAGGTGAAAAAATAAAGAAACTCGAGGGGCTATTGTAGGGGTATTGGGCCCAATAGCATATGAAGGATGGCCCAACGAAGTATTTTGGGCTGGAAACCCAAAATCCGAAGACATCAAAATGGCCGTGGACTATTTACATATCCAAACACGTCCGAGGAGTAGATTTGTCCTCGGATTTCAAGGCCGAGGACATAGAAAGAGAAGTTTGGTATCCACAGGTTATATTATAATGAGTCCTACAATTATGGGGATGCACGGTATACGTGGAGGGCGAGAGAAAGAACGGTGGAATGTCTAAAAATAAAGCTCGCTACCACCGCCCATACATTAAAAGCTCGTAAATTGATACACCGATCGTATAGATGGAAGGATGGGACTCGAACATCGAGCTTGGAACTTGGTCCCTAATCCCAGCGGGCTTTAGGGAAGAATGGATGGGACAAGTATCCAAAAAGGGGGATTGCAACCAGAAAAGTGGAAGGTGATGAAGGGAAAGGAAAGGATATAAATAGGAGGAAAGGCATACGAAGAAGGGGGAGACTTTTCTGAGTAAAAGAGATAGAGCCAATAGTAAATGATAATCAACACTTGTATCCAAACTTGAGAAATATCATTAGAAACCATCCTCGGACACAATCCGAGGACGATTTCTCAGTCTTACTCTTTGCAAACGATTATTTGTTCTCGTCTCTATCGGCCCGTTCTTTTTGTAATTGTCTAAACCATCCTTGAAATCTAAATTACAAGCCCATCCTCTACAAATTCATTGTAAAGAAAGGTCTTTCAAGCCCATTTTTCTCCCAGTCGTAGTTTGGGAACTTGAATTGTGTCCTTACAAATATATTTTCAAATAAACAAACTTTCCAAATGCATAAACAATTACAAAAATAAAAACCATAAAAAATGGACAAAATTTAGTTACAAAATTGATTGTAGTATAAGGTTACAACATCACTTTTTTCTCAAGAAAAAAAAAAAAAGCTTACAACCTTACTCAATATTTTTTATTGAAGGTAAATTTTGAATAAAACACTATTGGATTACATCTTCTTCTTATATCTTTCATGTTTGTAAATTTTCTAGAAATTAAAGATCAATTATTTTGTCATCAATAAATTGTTTAAATTGCAAGTTTTTATAATTTCAAATTCTGCATAAAATATAAGCTTATAGATCATATAGTAAATAATATTTGATTGACACACAATTTGACATATGTATTAAGAGCTTAAAGAACATACAATTCAACTGTAAAATTTTCAAAATATGTAATAATATTTAAACTACAACCAATTTTGTAACTAAATTTTGTCCTAAAAAAATAACTAATCTCTTTTTCAAATTAAAAAATATATATTATTTTTTAAGAAATATAATTATATGAGTAAGATATTTCCTAAAATATATCTTAAATTTTATTATAATGTTACAATTTTGATAGTTTGATTTTTAAAATTCCCTTATTCCATCGTCTTCATGGTTCTATTCTAGTATTGTCATCAAACAAATATACATCAATAAATATTATATTACAGCATCTTGTATTCCTTGTAATACTTATTCTTATTCCTAGGTAATCACTATTATAGTCTACAAAACGTGTCCTTAAGGTATATTTGGTAGATTATAATAGGCACTGTAATATAATTTTTGTTACTATGATTTAGCTATTCAATAGTTTTGTTATGTTTTTATTACAAAGAATCGTCATTCCTTATGAATAACTATTCTTCAAAATAAGAATAGTTATTCCTCTCTAAAATGACTATAATAGATTTTCTTTAGTAAGTGCATTAATTTCTAAAATTAATATATTTCCAAATAAATAATCTTTCTATATGCACATACCAATTACGAAAATAAAAAATCATAAAAAAGTAACTAATCTCTCTTTCAAATTTTATATATATATATATATATATATATTTTAGGAAAAATAATTATATGAATAAGATATTTTCTAAAATATATCATAAGTTTTATTCTAATGTTACAATTTAAAATTTCAACTTTTAGAATGCTTTTTTTCCACTGTCTTTAGAGTTCTATTCTTGTGCTGTCACCAAATAAATTAATAGTAATAAATATTACATTACATCATCTTGTTTTCTTTGTAGTACCTATTCCTATTCCTATGTAATCATAATTACAGTTTACCAAACGTACCTTTAAAACGGGGTAATACTACTGTTACAAACTATTTTACAACATTTTTACAAAATAATGTTATAGCCAACTTTGTACCAATTTTCATACAGGTCAACTATTAACATTACTTTTTCATTTACTAATAACCACTCACCACATCTTCAATTTATAAAAAAAAATTTGTAAAAGATTTTGTTTCTCTAGAATTACTCTTCAAAACATCCAAATAAGATAACTTAATTCTATTACATTCCTTCCTTTTTCTTTTCCTTTCCATCATTTTAATACATTCCATTCTTTTCCATTCCTTTATAATTTATTCATTCAATTTCTCTATAAAATGTAAAAATTTAAAGTAATAGTTATAAGAGAATGAGAGAACTTTACTAGCAGTTTCAGTTTACAGCAAAAATATAGGATGGATTATCCAAGTGGATTGAAACAAAAAGTCAAGTCAAAATATGTCTTGATTAATCACCTCCTTTATTCTGGTCTACATATATAATTGAGCTTATGAAACCTCCACTAGAGGGAAGAGGCAGAAAACTTAGTTTTACTTTAGTATTGTTGAATTCTTTTAGCTCATACAAGGCACTCTTTTGTTGTACAGGTTATGTAGTCTATGGTCTCGACAAATTGTGTTCAAGGTATCTCTATCCCTATCCATGATTCACAGTGAAGCTGGAATTGGAAACTCAATAGTACACTACTTTAATTATAGACTGTAAATGTTTAACCTTGACGTATCAGGATGCCCCCAGGACAAGAGAAATTTGTTTTCATTGCCGATCTTGAAGGATGGGGATATTCAAATAGTGACATCCGTGCATACCTTGGAGCTCTATCGATTTTGCAGGTTACATTACTTACAAACTCCCCAGATAAAAGATCTAGTACCCATTGAGAGGATCTGAGAAACTCAAATCTTTGACAGCTAAATACAACGACTTCTGTAATTATTAGGACTGAAAACATAGTGAGCATATATAAGCATAAAAGTCATTGCAATGAAAAGATTACATTCAAATGGCTCATGACAGGATGTTTCTAACTCCATGGTAATGGCAGGACTTCTACCCAGAAAGATTAGGGAAGGTTTTTATCATCCATGCGCCTTACATATTTATGACAGTATGGAAAATTGTATACCCCTTTATCGACAAAAATACCAAGAAGAAGGTCAGCTTTTCATTTCATACCTTCATTGAGTGGAAAACTTCATACATGCTGTTAGACTGCATTACATATCCAAGCATTCACACTTCACAAAAAAATACTTGGGCTTTTACAGATACATCTCATGATGGTTGATTAATTCTTTATCTTCCAATGCTATGCAGATATTATTTGTAGAGAACAAAAGTTTAAAATCAACTTTGCTTGAAGAGATTGATGAGAGCCAGCTCCCAGAGATATATGGAGGCCAACTGCCATTAGTACCAACCCAGGACAGCTAATTAAATAACTGAGTTGGAAAAAACAAAAGAAACGTAAAATGGATAAATTGCTCCTTTCTTAGCATATCTTTGGTCCAGTGCATTATTGATGTACCTTTCACTTATGTCTATTTGTATGACGATATATAAGACTGTGCATGGGTCAAGTTGGAAGATTTTTTCAACTATTTGGGTTGAGAAATTCCCAACCCACATAGGTCGGGTTATGCCGATGATTTGTGCATCTATGCTTACATGTTTCATTTCTTATAAAAATTTGGACTTTCATAAAACTATTTAAGCCATTTTTTTTATAAATTAATTATTATAATTCACGTAATGTGCCTAAATTATGTTCCAAATTACCAAATTCATCAAAACTAATTTTCAAATATCAAAACAAATCGAATTAAAAAATTAAAATTAGGGTAATAAAATAAACTTATATATATAGTGGGTCAAGTTGGGTGAAATGAGTTAAAAATATCACCCCAAACCTGACCTGAACCAAGGCTTAAAATAAATTACAACGCAACCCACAAAAACCAATCCAAGGAGTAGAGTTGGGTCGGTTTTGTGAGGTTTGTGGGTTGGATTCACACTATATATATATATATATATATATTTAACAAACAAGTATCCAATAGCATGTACAATTCAAAAAGAATTGGAGAAATTTAATAATCAAATCTCAAAGCACTAACCAATTGGTGTCATAGAAATTTACAAATTATTGCCATAAGAAATTAGAGGAGCACACTACGATGACATAGCAACCAAAAGATAAAAATTACAAAATGTCGTAGTACGGTCGTACCAATCACTATGACAATTACAAGTACAAAAAAGAAAAATTAATATAAAAAAAAAACTCGCAACTCTCAACAATTAACATAACTTATGTACTCTCTAGTAACAAGTATACTCTTATGAGGCTTCACCTAAATTTGTTAGCATTGCCATTTCAACTAGAGCACCCTCAACTATTTGATTAGGCTTAAGAGATCGGCTGTTCTTCGTTCTACTTAAGCTTCTAACTGTAACTTTAGTCTATATCAGCAAAACCTGATGGCCGTATTAAGTGATGCAAATGATGTTGACCAAATTTTCATCTGCTGCCAACAAACAAGTTGTCCTCAATTCTTTGAATGACACATAACTTTGACAACCAACTAAAGTTGCTAATAAAACAGTCTTCGATCTTTTCTTCAACTAGCAACAACAGTCAATCAGCCAAGCAGCCGAATTGCAACTGTTGGTTATGCACTCTAACCTTATGAATGTACCGAAAAGGACATATCCATTTGCCTATGGGGATTGACTACCAGTAATCTCCACAAGAACACAAACCATCTTCAAACCGGTGAAAACGGATTCGATCTCTCACAATTATCACTCTGCCTAATACTCTAGAAACCAGTTTTATCCAATAATGACAGTCATGACAAATTCGCAGGTTTTTCGACACCCTAATATCTGTTCCAGGACTAGTTTTCAGGAGCCCATAGGCCAATGCCAACTTTTCACTATGACAATTCAAATTTTCCTCCTTTTCCTCTTCAGAGACATCCATCAAAACCAACCCTGTCAAAGGGGTAAATCCCTCCAACTTGATCCGTTGGATCAACCCTTCCAACACTTTATATATTGCTTCTGTTTCAGGATGTGACCGATCACCTGCCTTGAATCGATGAATGACACCCTTGAACTCAACCCAACTCTTTCCACAATTTTTACGAATTCCTGTCTTTTTCATCATTTCTCTCACTCTCTCAGCACTATCCCATCTCTTTACAGAGCAATAGATATTAGAGAGCAACACATAGTCTCCACTCCCGAGACGGGATATATTTGCAATTGCAACCTCACCTAATTCTGGCTTCCCGTAAGTTCTACAAGCGCTAAGAAGCGCCCTCCATATAACAATATCTGGCTCCATTGGCATTGAGTCAATTATGGCATGAGCATCTTCCAAAAGCCCCACTCGACCTAAGAGATCAACCATAGCTCCATAATGCTGAAGTTGTGGCTGAATTGAGTAACAACTTGTCATTAAATCAAAGTATTTGCGACCTTGTTCAACCAAACCACAGTGGCTACATGCGGTTAAAATTCCAATGAAAGTTATTGAATCAGGTAAAACATGTTCATCCTCCATCTTTGAGAATATTGCAATTGCATCCAAACCAAGACCATGAATTGCTAGCCCATGGATCATTGCATTCCAAACAGACACATCATCTCGCCTCACACTCTCAAAAACTTGTTTAGCAGTTTGGATTGCACCACACTTGGAGTACATGTCTACCAGTGCAGAACTCAGTACAAAATTGAGTTCAATTTTTTTCTGAATCATTTGATCATGTACCCAATGAGCATGATTAAGAGCTCCAAGCCTTGCACACCCAGTTAGTATAGAAGCAAATGTAAACGCATCCGGTTCAACATTTGCGCTCAGCATCTCCCTGAAGAATGTCAAAGCCTCCTCAAACCGTGCATTCTTAACACAACCCCCAATGACCGAGTTCCATGTTACCGTATCCCTTGTGGGCATTTTATCAAACACCTTCTTTGCAAAATTACATTCTCCAATCCTCATAAGACTTTCAATAACTATATTGACAGTGACCAAATCAAAATCCCAAGAAAAAACCTGATGAATAAGTCGACGAGCGAGATTGAGGCGATGACAGTGAGCATAAGTTGATATTAATATAGCTACAAGAGAAGGATAGGTTCCATAGCCAAATTTGATTATTCTTGCATGGGTTTGAGTTGCGGTACCGTAATTTAAGGAGTGTTTGCTGGCTTCAAGAACACGGTAGAGTGCTTGATGGTCTGAATGAAAGAATGGACAGAGGTAGATAAATCAATATGCAAATTCAAAGCTACAATAGCAAGTAGCAACGGAGTTTTACATTCTCTTCTCTTGTATGTAATATAAAACGCCAAAAATAAAAAGTACAGTGGAAGGAGCAAAGAGTAGTGTAGAGGAGAGGCACCTAACCTTCTATGTTGGCAGCAGAATGGAAACAGAGGGAATTCCAGCTGAAGGTGAAGGTGATGGTGATTGGACAAGAAGTGGGCCTCTTTGCTCTCTGCATCATCCTCATCAGCATCGCCATCATTCATTCCTTTTACGTTACAAAATAATCTTCTCATCTTAGAGTACTGAGAAGTGAGACGAGATCCTCATTATTCACTACTTCTTTCAAGTACTGGGCTGGACATTTACTTCTTGGCCCATATGTCTCCTTCTTCTCCACCTGCTTCGGCCCATATCCCAAATGTTATACACACTTTTTACTTTTTGGTGTGGCTTTAATAGATGTCAACTTTTTGAAAGATAGTCATGTATTACGCATACGATATCAGGCTTGTTTGGTGTATGGTTTTAAATAATAGTTTTTAGTATTTAAATATTGAAAACTTTTTTTCAAAAAAAAAAAAACGTGTTTGGTAGGGCTTTTATTTTTAAGTGTTGTTTAAGTTATGTTGTTCAAAAAATGGTTTTTAAAAACTAATTTTGGAAATCACTAAGAATTGTTTTTGTGTTTCAAACAATGCTTGGAATGGCACTATTATGAATATTTTAAAACCTGTGGGACCCACGTTGATGTGACAAAACTATTTCTCCCTTTTCTCTTTTTCTCATCAGACCTACCTCACCCCTTTTCTTCAACACGCCAAAACCAACGGCAACAGACCAATAACTTCAAACCCAACTACCCCTGATCTATTAGCTCAGTTCTCTCTCCCTCACAACGCATCAATGCCATAACTCAAACACAAAATTCAATCCCATCGCCCAACTTCCCCTCATAAAGATCTCCAACGCTCACTGACCCATAATCTTCCCCTCTTCTTGTACGGTTTTGACTCCACCCACACAAACTCCACTCTGAGATCCTGCCACACACTCGTCTAGGGCTTGGTCAAGTAAAGATTTATTTTTTCAAAATTTTGTCGTAGCTTTCTTTCACATCTAACCCACCTCACCTCAAATCACAATAACCCACATCACTACATATTTTTACTCTCAGTCCTTCACACAGATGGAATCAGACACTGCATCCTCCTCAACCTCACTAGTGCCCTACTATTCAACAGTTCCCTTGAGTTGTTCCTCCCTTGATCGTGTTCCCTTATTAGTAAGTGTTATGCATCTATAACCATTTCTTATGTGATTTTAATTTATTGTCATTTTTGTGTTTGTTTTGTTATAATTTTGTAGCTAGTTATAATTTGTCTGTTATTCGTAGCTAGTTCTGTTATAATTTGTCTTCATGTTGTGGCCTCTGGGTTGTTCTGTTATTCCCTGTGATGCAAAAATTGTATAAAAAATACTTCTGCACTATATGTGTAAGTGTAAACCAGTTGAGTAATTATGCTTTGGATATTTTTTCATGAAGCTATTTTTGGTGTATGATGTCCATTTTAATTTGTTCAATGTATTGTGAGAAGCATACTAGATTTGTATGAGAGTAAAAAAACACCTTATTTGATCAAGTTTTATGTTCCTATCTGCAATGTTTTACTGTAACTCTTATTTGATATGTGCAAGCGAAGGCACTTTAAATACGTTTTGGCAATGGGCATTAACATTAGAAAAAAAAACCTTATAACTTTTTTGTAACACAAGAAATGAATGAATTTGATCGCAGGCTTTTGATCTTGCAGCAGTGCATTTCTAATATTGCATTTTGATTAGACACACATTTTATATGAGAATCATTTCTAAACTATTTTGTGCATCTAGATTCCTTTTTATTTTATAGGGCCTATATATTAATTAGCCTTATGCTAGCCTGTGACTAATATTAATGTTGTAATACTAGCACTACAAATAAGATTATGATTAGTTTGCTTGCTTTACAACTATTATAACAAATCAATTTATGGTTGTGATAAGAAATCAATTTATGTCATAAAATTTCAAGTGAGGAGTATACTTCTTTTAATTTTTTTGGCTGTTGTTGTTGCCTTTAAGTCTTTAAGATCAACCTCTGCCTTCAAGTCTATTATGGCATTTTCATTTTTTTTCCTTCTAATTTTTCTTAAGCACAAGTTATTTTTCTAAAGTTTGATTGACTATAAAGTCTATGATGTGTATTTTGATGGTGGGTTGTGGATAATTATATAACTCTTACATTATGTTTTATACTCTTATTATATATTCTATTATATCTCTTTCTGGTTAACTTATCTTGGTATATCTTCATAGTAAACCTGAATTTCTAAACTGTCACGTACTATAATTTAGTATGAGATTTCTAGTATATGCCTACTACTTGGTAGTTTACTAACTAATAAGTTCATGTTTGATTATTAATGTAGTTATTCTTTTCTGTTAAACGATTTCAATAAATTGCGAATACGTTTATTTGTGTACTGGTTCTAGATATATGTGTATTGGTTATGTATGTCAAACTTTATTTAGATCGCAAATGCCACAAGTAACACTGAGGATGGAAAATTGTGGCCTGCTCTAATGGAGAAGCATTTCATAGATGTGTTAGTGGAGGAAGAGGTTAGAGAGAATATGCCCCAAGGGCAGTTTAAGAAAGGACTTTGGAGATCCATTCAATGCGAGTTTAACCTACACGCAAGTAAAAATTACCAAAAAGTCCAACTAAGGCAGAAATATCAAAGGTTGAAGGTTAGACACCAAGTCTTCTCTGAGCTCATCAGATGTTTAGGGATGGGATGGGACCTCGTTGCGAAGACAATTGTAGGAAGTGATGAGGCACGGACACATGCAATTGTAGTAAGTGTTACAACTGTACATAATAATTACCAAAGTCATTTGTATTGGTTTTTATATATATAAATCTATACCGCATGTGTTTAACCGGATATATACGATTGTTAATAAGCCAACCATAGATACAAAGAGTTCCGAAAAAAGGCGCTTGAACATTACTAGTTGTTGGGACAGCTTTTCAATGCCAACACTACCACGGGCTTCCTACAAATTTCTTCTGCCCAACTAGCTCCAAAAAACAATGAAGAGCGAGAGCTCTATGCAGTATTCCTATCGACAGGGTACATGTGAATGTCAAAGCCGATAGTGGAAACGACGTAAAGGAGCTGCCTACACCGGTTGAAGCTAAACTGGTTCATTTAGGCGGAAAAAAGAAGAAAGGAGGCTCCCTTAGTGAGATGACTAAGGCTATAAAGAGCTTCACTGAGGTGTCAAGGGCAAGACTTAATAGGTCCACTAACAGTATGCCCTAATCAGGATAGTCTTCTGTAAAGGTTAATAGGTTCTCAATTGACAAAACAATTGTCGTGCTCAATTCTTACACAAATGTGGATCATTTCACCTACTGCAAGGTCGTAAAGGAGTTTCATAATCCCGAAAGTGGAGCTTCTTTCTTTGCCACAATGGCAGAGAAGAGAAAGGCTTGGATGGATTTCGTTGGTAGTGGACTACAATCGGCTTATAAGGGAGGTGGTTGACGGTGTCATCTATTCTGATAGCCACGACATGATAGTTGTGACTGAACATTATCTTTAGCTTTATTCCATTTTCATGTTTAAAAATACTATTATGCTTTGGACTAATGTTTGAGTGTTGTCTTCTTTACTGTCTAACACTAGCGCTATCTTGGTTGTCACATATGTTTTCTCCCTGCTTAGTACACACACACACACACACACACACACACACATATATATATATATATATATATATATATATATATATATATATATATATATATATATATATATATATTACATGGTGTCTTTGTTGGATGAGATATTAATATATTGACTTATCCAATACTATTTATATTGGACATATATCATGTCTTGTAGCAAAATATTACTAAACTCAGTATAGTGGCTTATGTGAACTCATTGCTTGCCCATAGGTGTGATTCGTCATGGCCAACTCTGGTTCAGATCACGATGAAAGTGATATAGAATTTGAGATTGCTATAGCCTATGTGATGCTGTGTATTTACTATGTTCAAAAATACTACGTCAAAAGTACTAGCTAAACTAGTATTTTAAGTGGTGAGTCCTATGTTAAAGAAGTACTAGAAGAAAATCCCTAGGTCTGTTATGATCTGTTTTGCATGTATGTTCACATTTTTAAGCATTTGTGTAATGAGTTGAAGCAGTTACACTAGTTAGAGAAGGATACTGACATTGTGTCAGTGGAGGAGTCGGTTGGGACGTTCTTATACGTTGTTGGACATAATACTGACTTTAGGCTGATTGTGAGCCGCTTTCAACATTCTCTTGAAACCATTCAAAAGCGATTCTATCATGCATTGCGGGCTTTTCATTCATTGGGATGCCTCATAATTCGGTTTGATGATAATGCAACTGAGCTTCCTCATCATCTTCACGGAAATAACAAATATTATCCATAGTTTAAGGTATGATACTATAGTGGTATCTTGTTTCTTATTTCAATTATTGTTTTAAATTAGTCAATTTATAGCAGTATATTGTTATTATATCAGTTATTGTTTTGTTAACTATACACAATGAACATTACTATTTTGTTAATAAAGATGTGTAGAGGCCATTGATGGGACACATTAGTGCTTCTGCGCCGACCAGTAGGAGCACTGCCTTCAGAGATAGGAGGAGTGAGATAACTCAAAACGTGATGTGTGCATGCAACTTCGACATGCGGTTTACATATGTGCATACTAGATGAGAAGATGTTCATTGTTAGCTGTTGCTTAAGCCCAATTGGCTTGTTGTGCTGTAAATTATATGCATAAAATAAAATTTCTATTTTGTTCTTTTGGGTAATTAATAATAAATGTATTGAGATAGAGAAGAAGGGTACAAGAGGAACCTACCCAAAGAGGAATAAAGTTAACTGAAATTGAAGGGAAGAGTGTGAATCTCATGGTTGTCTGGGTCATTTTTATGAATCGATCACTATTAGCAAAAGGTTTTACAATTGCTCATGTACGAATAAAATTTCTATTTCATTTTTGTTACTTCTCTTGTTCATAATTATCACTAAATCAGACACTATTAGTGTTAGAATAATTTTTCAAATTACCACACACGTGGTCATGACCTTAGCAATTTGTACTCCCAATTTCTCATCTTCATGTTTTACTACAAAATCATCAATCTATACCTCCTCTTCTTCTTTATTTTCACATCCCAAAATTTCATCTTTTCACATGTTTTCCTCCACTGGGGCTTGGTGTTTTCTTCCAATGGAGTGGTTTAAAGCATCTGGGTATCTCAATCACACCAAAGCCTCTCAAATCAGGTACTTTTTCTCATCTGGGTTTCTGCTTTTTTCTAAAGTCAGTTGAATCCATTTGAAATGTGTGCTTTGCTTTCTTTTGAAATTGAAATGATGGTGGTGCAAATAGGAAATGGAGATGTAAGGGTAAGGTGGGTTATGCATCTCTGTTTGGGGTTGGAGCACAAGAGGCTCTGGTCATTGGGGTGGTGGCTTTGTTGGTTTTTGGTCCTAAAGGTCTTGCTTATGGTGAGTTGTGTGTATAAAATTTAAAATATTTCAAGTCTTACATTTGAGGGGTTACTAAACAGTTAAGTCTACTTATTAGTGTGCGATCTTTATTTGAATCAACCCAATGTTTATGATTTATGAAGTCCAAGCGAAGTAAAGTCGTATGTGCAAATGATGCAAAAATGGAAACACAAAAGGATTGAAAATTTATTAGATGTGCAAACAATCTCACAAAACCCCTCTCACTAATTTGCCACAGTTTTTCAATTAAAATTATAAAGAAGGAAAACAACAATCTTTAGACAAAAACCCATTAACAACCAAGGTCAAAGTGTTCTTCAAACCTGGATTTGCAACAGGCCCATGGGTTTTCGGTGTTGAAGTGGCACCTTCTTCCCTTGGCTTTGGCGGCAAGCGAATTCCTCTTTGTTGCTAGGTCTTGGACTACTGACAGTGGAGATGAGATCCGAAGGAAAGTGAAGCCCAACCGTGGATCTTCGACTACGTCGATGGAGATGAGGAATGTGAAGGCATGGGTTTGGTTTTAGACGAAGACGAAGGAATGAGAAGATTAAAGGAAGAAAAAGGAAAAAGGAGGAACAATGGGAGAAGAATAAGGGCAATGGTAAAATAGGCACTTTTTTTCGCTCTCCTCAAATAATAAATATTAAATTTGTACCCGGTTGTTAGCTATTTAAAAATCAAACACACACATACCAAACACGTAATTATGTTTTTCAAACACTGAAACATGTTATTTGAAATATGGTATCAAACACATTTTTTGCTTTATGAACACTATAAACACATGTTTCCACAACACTTTTTAAACCATAGTTTTCATATCATTTTAAACAACAATGTTTGAAATCTGTTACTAAACAGGCCCATATGTTTGATTTTGGATCCAATGTTATCTTCTTGTGCTGCAATCACACATATCAAGAAATAAATTATGCAAAAATGAAGTTTAAGGCACCATTTCAAATTCTTTTTCTTTTTCTTTTTTTGAGTGAGATATAGTTTTGTTTTAAAGTGGGTGTTTGCAAAATTTTGAGGAACAAGAAAATTAAAAATGAGAAACAATTAAATAAAGGTCGAAATATTAGAATATTTTAATTTGAAAACTATATATCTTTCAAATTTCTTGTTTAGACATTTATTCTCACTCGTTCTTTATTGTATATTGTTTAAACACATCATTCATTTCATAAATATGGACATTGTATGTGAAATTATGGATATTATGTCTTATATGTACATACTATATGTTGCATATCAATGAATGTGAAAGAACAGTTACCTTTTTATTTAGTGCAAAGTTGAGAGAGAGAGAGAGAGAGAGAGAGAGAGAGAGAGAGAGAGAGAGAGAGAGAGAGAGAGAGAGAGAGAGAGTGTGTGTGTGTGTGTGTGTGTGTGATCATAGATATTGTGGGGGATGAGAAGAGAATACAAAGGCAAAAGTGTAACTCCATTTTAAGTACCAACCAACTAAGACCGAGGACTTCGTCGTTCTAAACATTTCTTCGGATGATTAATATGAAGTATATCTCGAACCTTCCCCCCTCCCCTGGCATTAAATAAGATATGGCCTGTCTCCCAAGTAAATTACCTATCTCTATTTTGTGTTCAAGTAAATTACTGATCTCAATTTGGTGTCCAAGTCTGGTAAGGGGGGGATCAGTCTATCATAGGTAGGCAATGATGGGTTTGTAGGATTATCCACATGCCAAGAAAGAGTATAGATACCCCTCCCTTAACAGCATTGATAAGAGCAACCACATCAGCTCGTGTAAAAATTTCATCTATTTTACACAAAAAACCTTCTTTTAAAATTTTACACATTTATTTTTACAAATAACCCACATCAGTTCATCTATTCTATTACATCTATTAATTAAATAATAATTTCCTCACTTTTTTTTATTATTTCTCCCCAACTACCTATACGCGCGCCACTTCATTTCTGATTAATTTCTCTCTTCCTCTCTCCTTCTCTTCATTTCTCTTTCGCTTTCTCTCTCTCTCTCTACCCATTTCTGTGTTTGCTCTCTGTCTCTGTCTCTCTCTCTCTATATACCCACACTCTCTCTGAATCAACTCTCCCTCTCCCTGAAAATCTCTCCCTCCGAAACAACTCTCCCTTTCCCCTGAAAAACTCCATAGCTCTGAGCTCCCTCTCCCCTGAAAAACTCCATAGCTCCGAGCTCCGATCCGCACCGTTCCACAACCTCCAAGCTCCGATCCGCTCCGTTCCACAAACCTCCAAGCTCCGAGCTCCGATCCGCTCCGTTCCATAAGCTCTGAGCTCCGATCCAAGCACCGATCTTGTTTGTGTATCTCTGTTTTTTTTTTTTTTTTTTTTTTTTTTTGAGCAAGTGTATCTGTGTTGTGTTGATTTGTCTGTGTGGATGGGTTTGTGTGTGGGTGTGTTTGTGTGTATCTGAGGAAAAAGAAGAAGATGAGCAGTTAACTGTTTTTGAGCCCAAAGAAGAGAGAAAAAAACGAGCGAACGGAAATTAATAAAATAATCTATAAACGAGCTACAGTAACCGTGGAAATATACACGGTTACTGTAGCTCGGGTTGAATTTGCACAATTTTACATGTTTTTACACCTACTGATGTGTGCTCAAAATGTGTAAAATTAATAATTTTTTGTGTTTTAGATGATTTTAACTGGACTGATGTGGTTGTTCTAAGCTAAACAATCTTAATTCACGCATTTTTGTATCGAAATAGAGGTTTTTTTTATGAAATTGGCCCCAGAATTTATAAAGTTGATAAAAGTGCAGTTTTAAACTGTCATATCATATACGAGTACGACCGCTAAAAAGTATAACAAGAAGGTTTCTAAACATAATTATTAGAACCGCTAGCTGTTAATGCATAAGTCGGCCTCTTGGAATGAAGGCTTCGGCCTTTGTACAAGTGTTTGGATTTGGGTCTATCTCCCAAAGATCTTCTGCCACCATAGTTTGTCTCTCTTTCTACGTGGGGGTACTTACAGTTATTGGGCAATTGGGTGAGTATTTTTATTTTTTTTTAATGACTGTGTTATGCATCCTCAATAGGGACAGGAAAATAAGAACTCGTTTTGTACTGAATCATTTGAAAAACTAGATGGAAGGACATTAATTAACAGAATGCAAATCTTCAAACAACAAATTAATGAATGAAATAATAAAGCTCGGTGGGGATGAAAGAAAATTCAGTTAATGAAATGATAATAAAGGAGAGCAAAGCAAACGCAAAGAACCAAAAGGACAAACAAAGTAAAAGGAAAAGTACTGTTGATGTATGCCAAAGCCAGGCTAAAGCCTGAACCTGAACTTGAGGCTGAGGAGTGAGCAACTGACACATGCAGTGAGTCATGGACAAGGATAGACGAACTGTAAGCATCCAACAGGGTCTTGACGTGTCAAGATTTCATTGGTTTCAGTAGTACGTTTGGTTGACCAGAGTTTAATTATTCTGAAAAGAAGATAAAGCCTTTTTTTTTTTTTTTTTTGGCATCAGATAAAGCCATTATAATAAAGTGTTTTTGCAAACTTAATTTGTTTTCCTTTTTGGTTCTATAATATTAGGTCATTCATCGACTAGTTCATAACGTGTTCTTGCTTTGCACAAGCCTTGCAGTGCCATTGGAACCATGACATGTGCCAGAACACAGAAGGTATTCAATATTGTCAGCCATTACATGTGGTTAATAACTAATAAGAATGAAGAAGAGAGTAGATAGAGAGAGAGAGAGAGAGAGAGAGACCGAGAGAACCACCTGATTGTCACACCATAATCTCAAAAGTTATAAATTACCAAAGGGTAGGGCCATAGGGTGTCTTTGAAAGTACAAAATTCAGCCTTTCAGACCAGCTTAGGCAAACTGACTACCGCTGAAACACTTGACAGGTTCTGTACTTCCCTGCAACTTTTTTTTTTTTTTTACGTTGCCAAGGAATAGTATTACTTAAATGCTTCTCATCTTAAATGACCAAGTTACCCCCTTTTCTTGCTTTCCTTAATTAATGAAGCCTACTGTTTCAGAAATTTTCTGCCTATGTAATAAACCTTTTTGGGCTTTTATAAGACTTCATTAAACAAAAAGAAAAGGACATAAACACCTTTAATATGTATCCTCAAACAATCTTATATGACACAAACATTCTTTCCTTTTCAATGTTGATAGTCAACTTCCTATTACGTCTGAGCCATATGCCCAACAAGTTAATTTTTTCCCCTAATACCCAAATAATCAAACTTAAAATAATTAACCTTTCTTTATAAATCATCTGCCATATTATTGTTCGAATTTTCAATTTATTGTCCTTTTAAATGGCTAAAGCAAAGGACAAGAGAGGTACGTGCGCTAAGATATTTTGAGCATCAATAATATTAATTTGTCCAACTTGAGATTTTTGTCTTTTTGGCAGTATGCTTTGGCATTTGCCTCGAACCATTCCAAATAGAAAAATGTATCAATTTTACACATTAAATCTTTAAAATTACTTACATCAATCAAGTTATAAATATGTAAAATAATTATATTATTATGTAAATTTATACTAATATTATTCACTTTGCGTATAATTTTTTATTCTTTCTTTACGTATCACAATAATGAAGGAAGAGAGTAAACAGTAGTTATTGTATGTAAAGAAAAATAAATAATTTAAAATAGAGAAAATTTGATATTTTAATGTAATACAGTGTAAAATAGATAATCTAATATAAAATGTTTTGAAAAGTAAGTATATAAAACAGAAAAAACAGGTTCCTATGGTAAATAGATGAAATTTTTCGCACAAACTAATGTGAATGGTCATAGCTTTCAATTTTTTATTTATTTTTTTCCTTACTTTTTTTTAAAATATGTTTTTTTTTTATCTCACTTTTAACAAATAAGCTATGGAAAGAAATTCCTTACAATAAAGTTAGCCGTTATAAGTATTTGTATTGGGTGTTATAAAACCCTTAGTTGCTATTTTACAATCTCAAAATATTAAAAACCCATTTTATCTAGTATATATGCAAATCCAAATTTTATAAGAATTCGTGGTAGCATGTTGTAATGACTTTTTTAATGTGTAAGTATTGTCTCTCTCCATATTTTATGAATAATTTCTCTTCTTTCTTTATTTTTTAATACTACTTTATTCTATGATACACGGACACGGACACGGCGATACAGCAATTTTTAAAAAATAAGGACACAACACGGCATGGACACGAAAATTAAATAATTAATTAAATTTTATATTTAGGCATATTTTAAAATATTTTTAGACATAAAATACGTTTATATCTAAAATTTAAATTATGTAAGAACTACAAATAAGTAAATTAACACCCAAAGTAATACAACAATACACATAAAATGTTTAGAGTACAAACCAAAAGTTTAAATAGACTACATTCAACATCAAACTAGAAACATAAAAGGAAACCAAGCTTTAAACTTACAATATTTAAGTAATTTAATTTTAATAAATAAATAAAACTATAGCAGTAACAACTAACAACATTATATTATATGACACATAATGTAACAACATTATATTATATCCCACTCTCACGCAGTGACCATGAGAGTGGGATTAAAAAAAAAAAAAACGCGTTATAAACTTATAACTTAAATAAGTAACCCGTCCCATTCACCCAACCAAATGGCCAAACAAATATCTGAAAGAACAAAAAAAAAAAAAAAACAGAGAGAAGCTTAAAGAGGTCGAACCTGAGTTGTCCACGCCGAGAGAGAGAGAGATCGAAAGGGACAGGGACGGCGTCGACGTCTATGGAGCTCGCCGATCGGCCCGATCTAGCTCCGGCGAGGGACAGAGGGCAGCAGCACAGCGGGCAAAGGTCAGAGAGAGGGTGGGTGGGTTAAGAAGTGAGAGCTTGAGATGTGGGTTTTGGTTCTCAGACTTTTGTTTTAGAGTATATCATGAAATCAACGGTATTGGTAAGTCCATCTGTCAAAATCTGTAATTTTTTTTTTTACTGCTAGCGTGTCGGAGCCGCGTCGAAGCCACGTTGGAGCCGCGTCGAAGCCGCGTCGGAGCCGTGTCGAAGAAGCGAAAAAAAAAAACGACACTGCTCAGACACCGGAGTCCGACGAATCATATTGGTTCAAGTGTCCGACACATATTGGACACCGACACGTCGCTAAAAATGCCGTGTTGGTGCAACCTAGAATTTATTGTGTAGTTAATATTATTTTAATGGGTTGAATATAAAAATAAAAATTGAGATGTTGAATATATTGTAAAGTAAGTTGATATAATAAATAAATTAAGATTTTAAATGGTAAAATAAAAACTCTTATACAAATACGAGTGTGTTGGTAAACTATAGGGAAAGACGGGAAAATATATTACAGTATGAGATTTTAAAAATAACTTTTACCTAAAAGAGATTTAAAAAATAACTATACATAATGAATAAAGAAAAACAACACTGACATGGGCAAACGTTTTTGTGTATTGGGAAGTCTAGCCAAAGAGTGAATCGAGTCATTCTGAGTCTCTGACTAGTTTCATTTGGACTATCAACAAGTTTCGAAGTCCAAAAAATTCAAAACAACTTTCATCTTTTCCTAGAGATAAAAAAAAGTGACGAATACCGCAAATGACAAATGCTCCTAGTAGAGAGAAGTCAGGCAAAGGAGCAAAGGGGCAGTTTGGGAAACCCAAAAGAGAACTGTCCATATAGAAAGCAACAGCTTGCCGCCCTCTGCAAAACAGTTCTCAGTTCTCTCACAAAGAGACAGACAGAGAGAGAGAGAGAGAGAGGGAGAGAGAGAGAGACAGAATTTAATAAACTGTATACTGTGTGAAGGTGTGTTTGAAGCTAGCTTCATTGATGGATCCCGATCCCTTCACGGCGAGTTTGTTCAAGTGGGACCCGCGAGGAGTTGTCCCAGCTGCAACAAACCGGTTGCTGGAAGCGGTGGCGCCACCACAAGCAGCAGCAGCAGTATACTCGGTGCGGCCAAGGGAGCTGGGAGGGCTTGAGGAGTTGTTCCAAGCTTATGGGATCAGATACTACACGGCGGCGAGGATAGCAGAGCTTGGGTTCACGGTGAATACGCTGGTGGACATGAAGGATAACGAGCTGGACGACATGATGAACAGCCTCTCTCAGATATTCAGGTGGGACCTCCTCGTCGGAGAGAGGTACGGTATTAAAGCTGCAGTTAGAGCCGAACGCAGACGCCTCGATGAGGAGGACTCTCGCCGCCGCCACCTCCTCTCCCCTGACACCACTACCAACGCCCTCGATGCTCTATCCCAAGAAGGTGATCTATTTATTCCATTTCCTCTTATCAACTTTGTTCAATTCCTTTCCTTTTATTTTTTTTAAATTCTTTGCGCCGATTGGCTTACCACCTCAGGCTTGAACATTGGAATTTGGAAAACGATAAAGATAGCATCAATTTTACAAATTTACTTTAAAAAATAAATAAATAAACAACAATAACTTACAACCCTAGAACTTACAACCCTACGCTTTTCAATTAATTTGATTGACGTGTCATGCCAATATTATAATAAATAATTTTTTTCATAGTTTTTATTATTTATTATTTTGTGCTTTTAATGTCAACAGACCAGTATTCAAAGTAGTCAAATATGTAGTAGTATTAAATGTAACATCAGTCCAAGAATTTTGAGTTCAATGTCACCAGATCCAAAGAAAATATACAAACAGGCAAAATTTGTAGAATTTATAGATTTAGTCTAAGAATTATGAGTTCAATATAACAACATCAAGAGAAAATTATTGATGCAATAAGTTCCTTGGTTCAAAGTTCATGCAACTTCTTCGTAAAGGAACTGTTTGAATGATATGATGATATCTATCTTGATTCCCGCTAGGCGCTAGCTAACAAGTGTCAACACTCAACTGTCAACACTTTCCGCTTTTGTCATGAATAATCTAATCATACACTGTTATGTTAGTTCTCTGCTCACTATTAGACTTCAGTAATATTTTAATTATTGGTTTGCAACACGTGAGGGTTTGTTTGTTATGATAAAAACATATTTATACATGTATCGTGCATGGCATGGACAGGGCTGTCGGAAGAGCCGGTGCAACAAGAAAGGGAAGCGATGGGAAGCGGCGGAGGTGGGACGTGGGAGGCGGTGGCTGGTGGCGGAAGGAGGAAACAGCGGCGGAGGAAGGGTCAAAGGAAAGTGGTGGACGTTGATCATGATGACAATGAGTTGGGTGCAGATCATGACGATGACATGAATGGTAATGTTGGAAGTGAGAGACAGCGAGAGCACCCCTTCATCGTGACTGAGCCCGGTGAGGTTGCTCGCGGAAAGAAGAACGGCCTTGATTATCTTTTCCATCTCTACGAGCAGTGCCGTGATTTCTTGATCCAGGTCCAGAACATTGCCAAGGAACGCGGTGAAAAATGCCCCACCAAGGTAATAGTATATGTATCTATATATGGATATATATGCACCTGATATATTTCATTCTTATGTTATTATTAGCTGACCAACCAAACCAATAACCATAGCCTAGCTCCATCTCTACCTTCTTCTTCATCAATCTTCAAGTTTTTAGGTTAACTTTAACTTGCATCTGGACGGTCCAGATACAACACTTGCGTTCCCATTTGGGTCCACTTTTTATAGTTATAAAGGTCTCTTGCGGTCGCGCTAGCTAGGTGCACCGTGCACGAGTCGAACTACTCGATATACAACTCGTGATTCCTGTCAGCTGGTACGTAGGCTGGTGGATGAGTGGATCTGTCAAATGGGGCAATGAAATGTGGGCTAGATAGCTGAAGATTCAGAGAGGATGCTTTAATAATTTCGTGTCCTTTTTTGGCAGTCCCTACTGCATGGTGGCATGTCCTTGTTTCGACAGCTGATGATTTCGTACCATGCAATAGTAAACCTCTCTATTACATCCCGGATTCTAAGGTGTATCCTTTGCTTCTTCTTTTTTTTGTCCCCCCCAAGTACGGCATTTATAACCTTCTTGCGTGGTCCCGATTTTATTCATGAATTTGATCTACCAAAACTGGAATCAGGATTCTCTCCATACTTTTTTTTTTTCCCTTTGTCTGTCTTAGCTCGCAAGGGCCAAAGAGGATCTCCTCATTTGAAATTATAGTTCTTTTACAACAACACCTTCTTAGAACTTTGGCATCACTTTCATACAAGCTTACCGTATTTTCTCTCTATTCTCAAAAATAATGTCCACATGTCTATTGTCACCCATATTAACACCCAAATTAGGACTACTTTTCACATTTTATACCACCATTGTTTTGTGGTTGATTATATACGTGTATATGTAAGCGAGAGTGAAGAAGGTGTGTAAATTTTGGTATATATACCATATTATTTATTAGTATATTGATTAAATTATACTCTTTTGAGTGTTAGTTAAATATTATCCATTAAGACACGTTAATCATGTAAGTTCTTTTTCTTTTCTTTTTTGATGAAAATATGAGTTCATTTTTGGTTAGTAATATAATTGTTAAGTGTCAAATAAATGTCACCCGTCCATATAAGTCAATTTATGTTAGTAATTTGACTATTAAATGTCGAGTAATTGCTGTCCATTAAAATACCTCACTTATATAATATCAAGTGTTACAAAATTTAATCAAATATGAAGAATTAAAATAAAATTTTGAAACATAGAGAGCCAAAAGTATAGTTTAAGTTTTAATATTAAATAATATAAATCTAAAGATTTATATAATATCATATCATTTAAAAGATTATAATGAACAACACTATTACATGGTTAATTTAAGAAATAAAATATTAACCCTCTTTCACATGAGAGAAAGAGTCCTACATTAATAGGAAAGAGATACCATTTCTCATTATCAACTTAAATACTAGGAAAAATAAGTATTCACTTGAATATATATAATGAGATAATGTGATTGTGATAATTAACCTGGTAACTGATAAGGTTAATGATCTGTGATGTACATATATGGCGCATACGTACAGGTGACAAACCAAGTGTTTAGGTTTGCGAAGAAGGCTGGAGCGAGCTACATCAACAAGCCTAAAATGCGACACTACGTGCATTGTTATGCCCTCCACTGCCTTGACGAGGAAGCGTCCAATGCACTGAGAAGAGGTTTCAAGGAAAGAGGGGAAAACGTTGGGGCTTGGAGACAGGCATGCTACAAGCCTCTGGTGGCCATAGCAGCACGCCAAGGATGGGACATTGATGCCATATTCAATGCACATCCCTGTCTATCCGTCTGGTATGTACCAACCAAACTTCGGCAACTTTGTCATGCTGAGCGAAACCATGCCACAGCTTCAAGCTCTGTTTCTGGTGGGGCTGACCACATGCCCTTCTGAAATACAAGGCGTCATCAGGTGCACTGACTACTACAGAGAGTTCAAGGAACCCGGTCGTATTAAATATTGTACGTAGGTCTCTAGAGAAAAATTTGTATTTCTATGACTCTACTAAACGATGACAGTCTGAGTCTGGTCATGTGAACTATTCCCATTGCTTTGTTATGTTTGATATCGTATTTTGACATTTTATATTTTACGTACGTACCAATTATACCAACTACCAAAAGACAGATAATTTTATCTGTTTTTTGGTTAGTATTAGGTCTCTAATTTAATGATGATGTTATAATTCAATAACTAAAGTTGTCAGTGCTTTAGCTGTGTAAATCTCATCATTTAATCTGAAGCTTAAGCTTAAAGCATGCTACTGCTAATGAGAATAATGAGACCATGAGAGGCAGGCACTGATCCTGGAAAAATGGAAAATGTCGCTATATTTATGATTTTATGATGATTGGCAGTTCATAGTTAGGACATCTTATGTCCGAATGAATGATGTGAGGTTGCAAGTACTAGTGACATAGAAATTTATTAGATAGTCTGGAAGCAATGCTCCTGGACTATACTAATTTTTCTAGTGATTCTATAAAAGAAGGTTGTTGTGATGAAATAAAGGTTAAACACAATTACACGGTAACAAAATAAAACAAAAATAAGGCACTTGAGATGAAAAATATGGAATATATATATATCAGAAGAAGAAAACTCTCAAGTATAGGCTTCTGTTGCAAAGGATAATCCCTATTACCCCCTACAACCAGGAGTTATTGGCCATGATAAAGATTCCACACTAGAGTTAGGTGAAAATTAGCACTGTTGGTACAAGTAGCCAAAACTGCCTAAATAATGCTTCTGTTAAATCTGCACAAAAACTTCAAATTTCCTACTAAAGTTAAAGTTGTTTTGATTCCCTGTTAAAGGTAGGAGTTCTTGCTCTGACTACTCCTCACGGAGAATATATATATTCTATTGGGTAGAAATGTACCCATGAATACAATATATTTATAAGACCTTATTAAGAACCACATAAAATCCATGAATTACAATCTTGTTTTAGAATGTGATACTAAATGAATGCTTATGATGAAGCTCTCCTTCCTCGATGTATGGCATTCTTTTTGTCCTAAGATTGGTTTGAGAGTTGCCTCTCCCTCCTTTTTAGGCTTGGGGAAGGTGTCTTTGTGAGGGATTCAAACCCCTCCCCCAGGAAGGATGGGTTGAGTGAAGGCTCCTAAGTCCTAAGTCCTAACCCATTCTATACCTCTCTTTTTTTTTTCAGGATGAGGGTATAGGTTAGGACATCATCCTATACTACTTCCACCATTCGGATACATCATCTTTGTGGACTTTTCATGGTTGCTGGGCTCCTCCCCCATAAATATAATGTTATATTTTAAGACGAAAATTAAGATACCCATAGCCATGATAATGTGCTCAAAATTTGAATAAGCACAACTTACAAAAATTTTCCCCTTAAATGAAGTATATGCAAATTGCTTCTTTGAAAAGCAAATTTCTTCTCTAAAACCATTACGATATTAACCTTAATTTTGCTACGATGCACGTAAATAAAATAACAAAACCTAGACCTAAAAATAAAGGTCAATAAATTGAAATTTTAATTAACTTTTACTATTCTCCCTCTTTTAACAATTACAAAACTCAAGAAATTCAAAGAATTGAGTTCAACACTGATGGGAGTAAACTCGTCCTGTATTATAGTTTAAGGCTAGAAACAACGATCGACATTATTACAACAAAGAAATTCTAAGGATGGATGCATGACCTCCCATGTGAAGGAAACACGTGTGTTAAATACTCGACAGGAAATGGCAACCTCCAAGAGGTATGGAAAACACCCTATTAGAAGCACTTGTTACTAATATAAAATATATTTATGATAGTGTGGACTTAGAGTTGGTGAAGTTTTGGCTAATATTGGACCACACCAATATTTACCTTGAGCTTTCTCATACTTTTGTTCCTGTAGGTCTTTCAAAGTCCAAAAATGTGTGATAATAAATCTTAATTAAGAGCAATTATCCTTTTACATTTTGTTTAGATCTATTATTTTACATTAAGGGTCTGTTAAGATACCGCTTATTACTGAAAACTGAAAATATTATAGCACAATAATTTTTAAATATATGAATAATGCCGTGGACTCAATTTTGAAGACAAAAAAAAGTACTTGCGGGTTCTGTGAATAGTGCATGAGATCCACCATTGTTTTAGCTAAACGCACATTAAATATTCATAATTGATGCGTAAATATTTACATTTTAATATATAAAAGTGGATGTTAAAAAAAACAAATGGTACCAACAGGATGAGTTAAAAGTTTAAAGAGTTTGAAAATTTTTGTGGGGGGAATTAGATTTAGAGGTATTGCATATATCACTTGCTGAATCTCAATCCGGATACAAATTTTGGGCTTTTCGATGGTCTAGAAGAGAAAGATATGGTCTGATTGGATTGGATTTATCGAGCCTAGGAAAAAAGCCCATTGTTAAAACGGGCCTCTGAATGAAGACTAATATAAGATAGTCGGTTTGTTGGAAATTAGTTGAAATTCAAATTGAAAAGTGAAAAGCAGCGGTAGCGCCAGGAAAAAGAGAGAATGAGAACGAGATCGATGCGTGAGCCTGAATCGCTAAAATTGAAGATGAGGAGCATGGTGGCTCGGCATGAACAAATGAAGCGCGCATTCACGGAGCTCAAGTCTCAGATCAGTATCGGTTTGCTTGAAGCTGAAGACGTCTTCGCCTCTTTAGCCATTCCATTGATGAAGCTCGTTGGTCTCAAAACCATGGAGATGGCAAATGAAGGCCGTTTCACCACCATCATCCTCAACAACCGCTTCCACCATCACCAGGTACGTACTTAGGAGGTTTTTCCTTTACTTGATTTGATTTGATTTGATCCATTGATCGAATTTCTGCTTTGCTTAATTCCTTTGATCAGAATTCGAATCATCATCCAGTTCCAACTCATGATTATAACCACGAAGAAATCCCCGTCGCTGCTAAAGCCGCCATGGCAACCGGCAAGCAACTCTTAGAGAAGCAACAAACGCAATTCGTCCAGCTCCTCAATCTCCTCAAGCAAATTGAATCCAAGGTCAATTCTCGCCGCAACAACCTCGCGGAGACCATCGCCGACCACCGCGCCTCCCTCCGTAGCTTCTTCCAGCGAGCCATTGCGAACTTATCAAACACCTTCCGCTCCTCTCCGCGCCACGCCGACGATACCGTTGAAACCGCCCTCAAGCTCCTCTTCCTCGCCTTCAAGAACGTGGACGCGGTGTTAGGCTCGGTGGAGAGTGGCGTGGAGGACCTTATGGACGGCTTGGCTGAACAAATGTGTGATCCAATGGTGGAGTATGCGAAGGGGCTTAGGGATGATATGAAGAACGGGACGTGTGTGCGGTTGTTGGCGCTGGTGAAGGAAATGGAAAGAGTTATATATGATGGAAGGGTTCAATTGGAGGAGGCCAAGAACAAACAGAGAGCAGCGGAAGAGACCAAAACTGAGGCTTTGAATAGGCTAACAGAATCTCAACAAAGAGTCAACAAAATGAAGGAGTGCCTTGGCTTGCTCTCGCTCCCTCAACCTCAATCACGACACAAAAATGGATCTATTCAACCTGTTGCTGCACATAAGGTGATCTGATTAATCATTATCAGAGTATTAATAGCTTTATGGCCTTAATTTGTCCATGACACTGAATTGATTGCATGTCCATTTGATTTTTTTTAAAGCGTGTTAGATTAAATGATTCAATTCACCCTTTTATAACGCCTTAGCATGTGTTATTGGCTAAATTTTTTAGTGGTTCTCGTGCATTATTTACCAGACAGTACTTTTTTTTAGCAAAGACAAGTTTAAAATTGGTTTTACGACATTATTCATATATTTAAAAATTATTTTAGCAAAAAACAAGTTTAAAACTGGTTTCACAGTATTATTCACACATTTAAAAATTATTTTGCTAAAGTGTTTTCAGTTTTCAGCAATAAGTGTTATCCAAACAAACCCTCAACCTTTTTGGATAATTGGTAATTTATCATAGTGTCACAATCGGAGCACATAAAGGGGTGTTAGATTAAATTCATCATTTCTTAAGAGTCTAAGATTTTGGGATAAATAGTAATTTACTGATACAAAATCTGCAAATTCAGAAGGACATAATCTCTAGTTAATATCTACTGCAATCATGGTTGTTCTCTATTTTCTCGTTTTTAGTTATTTTTGGTAGTGCATATTCTAAAATTATTGTCCTTGGGGTTGCTAGTGGATTAATTGAAGCATAAGTTCTATGAGATCCAGTATAAAAGGAATACTACTTAAATTAAGCTTGGTTTGTTATTTGCTATTCTGGCATTTGTTTCCAAAACATGGTTGTGGGGATCATAAAAGCTTAATGCAAGCTGCCTGTGGTGTAAGATGGTGGATGAGTTTCGTTTCTCTGGTTTTATTCCCTAGCATGCATTCGTCACTTAGTTGCTATCAACTATCGAGTACTGATTGGTCACTGGAGAAGCTACAGCATGGTAAGTTGGGATATAAAGGGCATCCAATATGTGTGTTTTGTGGATACAGATTATGGACAAAGGATTGTGTTTATTTTGAGTGTTCTATCACTCAAACACCAGAATCAGTTGCTGATGAAATGTTTATTTGTTTGGCAAATTAGTGGTCGGGAAACTTAATTAAATTGGGCTATCAACAATCTAAATGGTGCTGGGTCAAACCATACAATGTGTAAGTTGGCTTGGGAAGCAACCATCTACTATATTTGGAGGGATAGGAATGAAAGAAAGTCATAATGGAAGAGTTGAGTGAAGGCGAGATGCTGAAATCCATTATGGGTGGCAGCAAAAACAAGAATGAAGATTTCCATTCTGAATCGTACCTATTGCTGCTTATGGACAAATTTCTTATTTTATTCTAGCATGATTGCTTGTCTATATAATTTCTTGGTTTTTTTGTTCTATTAGTAGTAGAGGTAGAACCGTAGAAGTTGTCTTCTGCAGACACTAGTTCATTGGAAAGATTGCTGTGAATCAGTTGTGATATGCTATTGGTGGTTTAGGAGAGTTAAGTTTCAGATGTGCTTAGTTGTGGCAAGCTAGGAGGTTTGAGTGGGAAATCTCAAATTTAACTAACTGTTAGTCTACTAGTTTTGAGGTTTCCTATCTGGTTTGAATAAAATTTTGCTTTTCATTAAAAAATGCAGATTAATTGTAAATTGTAACGATTACCAGTTGAAAGAAAGTTGTATTTTTCTTCTTTCTGTTTTTCCTTTGTAAAGCTCTTAGGTAAGGTAGAAGATCAAGCTAGAGATGAGAAGCTACTGTGGGAACTGTTGGAAAGGAAGAGAAAGAATCAAGCACCTGAGAGTCCCATGGGACCAATAGAGCTTCAGTTCACCGAGCCCAGTAAGAAGCGCAAGGTGATGCCCTTAATCAGTCACAAGCCAATCACTAGGAGTCTTTCAAAAGGACAGAGTCCACACACGCCACACCCAGATCATTGGATACCTTTGGGCACGTCACCTTCGGTGGCTCAGCAAGTTTCACGCAGATACATCACTCACTGAGATCAGCCTTATAGGTGTAAGTTTGCTGGTGATTTCAATATTGATGAGTACGCTTGTCCATG